>NC_090656.1:209212279-209407279 GCF_040937935.1 Hyperolius riggenbachi
TGGCTACTGTGTATCAGAGTACTGTATAGAGTAGTGGTGATGTTAGGCTGGCTGCTGTATGTCAGAGCGCTGTATAGAGTAGTGGTGATGTTGGGCTGGCTACTGTGGATCAGAGTACTGTATAGAGTAGTGGTGATGTTAGGCTGGCTGCTGTATGTCAGAGCGCTGTATAGAGTAGTGGTGATGTCGGGCTGGCTACTGTGTATCAGAGTACTGTATACAGTAGTGGTGATGTCAGGCTGGCTGCTGTATATCAGAGTACTGTATAGAGTAGTTGTGATGTTAGGCTGGCTGCTGTATGTCAGAGCGCTGTATAGAGTAGTGGTGATGTCGGGCTGGCTGTTGTATATCAGAGCACTGTATAGAGTAGTGGTGATGTTAGGCTGGCTGCTGTATATCAGAGCACTGTATAGAGTAGTGGTGATGTTAGGCTGGCTGCTGTATATCAGAGCACTGTATAGAGTAGTGGTGATGTTAGGCTGGCTGCTGTATGTCAGAGCGCTGTATAGAGTAGTGGTGATGGCGGGCTGGCTGTTGTATATCAGAGCACTGTATAGAGTAGTGGTGATGTCAGGCTGGCTGCTGTATATCAGAGCACTGTATAGAGTAGTGGTGATGTTAGGCTGGCTGCTGTATATCAGAGCACTGTATAGAGTAGTGGTGATGTTGGGCTGGCTGCTGTATATCAGTGCACTGTATAGAATAGTGGTGATGTTAGGCTGGCTGCTGTATATCAGAGCGCTGTATAGAGTAGTGGTGATGTTAGGCTGGCTGCTGTATATCAGAGCACTGTATAGAGTAGTGGTGATGTTAGGCTGGCTGCTGTATGTCAGAGCACTGTATAGAGTAGTGGTGATGTTAGGCTGGCTGCTGTATATCAGAGCACTGTATAGAGTAGTGGTGATGTTAGGCTGGCTGCTGTATATCAGAGCACTGTATAGAGTAGTGGTGATGCTGGGCTGGCTGATATATATCAGAGCACTGTATAGAGTAGTGGTGATGTTAGGCTGGCTGCTGTATATCAGAGCACTGTATAGAGTAGTGGTGATGTTGGGCTGGCTGATGTGTATTAGAGCACTGTATAGAGTAGTGGTGATGTTAGGCTGGCTGCTGTATATCAGAGCACTGTATAGAGTAGTGGTGATGTCAGGCTGGCTGCTGTATATCAGAGCACTGTATAGAGTAGTGGTGATGTTGGGCTGGCTGTTGTATATCAGAGCACTGTATAGAGTAGTGGTGATGTCAGGCTGGCTGCTGTATATCAGAGCACTGTATAGAGTAGTGGTGATGTCGGGCTGGCTACTGTGTATCAGAGTACTGTATAGAGTAGTGGTGATGTTGGGCTGGCTGCTGTATATCAGAGGACTGTATACAGTAGTGGTGATGTCGGTCTGGCTACTGTGTATCAGAGCACTGTATAGAGTAGTGGTGATGTTAGGCTGGCTGCTGTATATCAGAGCACTGTATAGAGTAGTGGTGATGTTAGGCTGGCTGCTGTATATCAGAGCACTGTATAGAGTAGTGGTGATGTTAGGCTGGCTGCTGTATATCAGAGCACTGTATAGAGTAGTGGTGATGTTGGGCTGGCTGTTGTATATCAGAGCACTGTATAGAGTAGTGGTGATGTTAGGCTGGCTACTGTGTATCAGAGCACTGTATAGAGCAGTGGTGATGTCGGGCTGGCTGCTGTATATCAGAGCACTGTATAGAGTAGTGGTGATATCGTGCTGGCTACTGTGTATCAGAGCACTGTATAGAGTAGTGTTGATGTCAGGCTGGCTGCTGTATATCAGAGCACTGTATAGAGTAGTGGTGATGTCGGGCTGGCTGCTGTATATCAGAGCACTGTATAGAGTAGTGGTGATGTTAGGCTGGCTGCTGTATATCAGAGCACTGTATAGAGTAGTGGTGATGTTAGGCTGGCTGCTGTATGTCAGAGCGCTGTATAGAGTAGTGGTGATGTTGGGCTGGCTGCTGTATATCAGAGCACTGTATACAGTAGTGGTGATGTCGGTCTGGCTACTGTATATCAGAGCACTGTATACAGTAGTGGTGATGTCGGTCTGGCTACTGTGTATCAGAGCACTGTATAGAGCAGTGCTGATGTCGGTCTGGCTACTGTGTATCAGAGCACTGTATAGAGTAGTGTTGATGTCAGGCTGGCTGCTGTATATCAGAGCACTGTATAGAGTAGTGTTGATGTCGGGCTGGCTGCTGTATATCAGAACACTGTATAGAGTAGTGGTGATGTTAGGCTGGCTGCTGTATATCAGAGCACTGTATAGAGTAGTGGTGATGTTAGGCTGGCTGCTGTATGTCAGAGCGCTGTATAGAGTAGTGGTGATGTTGGGCTGGCTGCTGTATATCAGAGCACTGTATACAGTAGTGGTGATGTCGGACTAGCTACTGTGTATCAGAGCACTGTATAGAGTAGTGGTGATGTTAGGCTGGCTGCTGTATATCAGAGCACTGTATAGAGTAGTGGTGATGTTGGGCTGACTGCTGTATATCAGAGCACTGTATAGAGTAGTGGTGATGTCGGGCTGGCTGCTGTATATTAGAGCACTGTATAGAGTAGTGGTGATGTTAGGCTGGCTACTGTGTATCAGAGCACTGTATAGAGCAGTGGTGATGTCGGGCTGGCTGCTGTATATCAGAGCACTGTATAGAGTAGTGGTGATATCGGGCTGGCTACTGTGTATCAGAGCACTGTATAGAGTAGTGTTGATGTCAGGCTGGCTGCTGTATATCAGAGCACTGTATAGAGTAGTGGTGATGTCGGGCTGGCTGCTGTATATCAGAGCACTGTATAGAGTAGTGGTGATATCGGGCTGGCTACTGTGTATCAGAGCACTGTATAGAGTAGTGTTGATGTCAGGCTGGCTGCTGTATATCAGAGCACTGTATAGAGTAGTGGTGATGTCAGGCTGGCTGCTGTATATCAGAGCACTGTATAGAGTAGTGGTGATGTTGGGCTGGCTGCTGTATATCAGAGCACTGTATAGAGTAGTGGTGATGTTAGGCTGGCCGCTGTATATCAGAGCACTGTATAGAGTAGTGGTGATGTCGGGCTGGCTACTGTGTATCAGAGTACTGTATAGAGTAGTGGTGATGTTAGGCTGGCTGCTGTATGTCAGAGCGCTGTATAGAGTAGTGGTGATGTCGGGCTGGCTGTTGTATATCAGAGCTCTGTATAGAGTAGTGGTGATGTTAGGCTGGCTGCTGTATATCAGAGCACTGTATAGAGTAGTGGTGATGTTAGGCTGGCTGCTGTATATCAGAGCACTGTATAGAGTAGTGGTGATGTTAGGCTGGCTACTGTGTATCAGAGCGCTGTATAGAGTAGTGGTGATGTCGGGCTGGCTGCTGTATATTAGAGCACTGTATAGAGTAGTGGTGATGTTGGGCTGGCTGTTGTATATCAGAGCACTGTATAGAGTAGTGGTGATGTTAGGCTAGCTGCTGTATGTCAGAGCGCTGTATAGAGTAGTGGTGATGTTGGTCTGGCTGCTGTGTATCAGAGCACTGTATACAGTACTGGTGATGTTGGGCTGGCTGCTGTATATCAGAGCACTGTATAGAGTAGTGGTGATGTTGGGCTGGCTGCTGTGTATCAGAGCACTGTATAGAGTAGTGGTGATGTTAGGCTGGCTGCTGTATATCAGAGCACTGTATAGAGTAGTAGTGATGTTAGGCTGGCTGCTGTATATCAGAGCACTGTATAGAGTAGTGGTGATGTTAGGCTGGCTACTGTGTATCAGAGCACTGTATAGAGTAGTGGTGATGTCGGGCTGGCTGCTGTATATCAGAGCACTGTATAGAGTAGTGGTGATGTCGGGCTGGCTACTGTGTATCAGAGCACTGTATAGAGTAGTGGTGATGTTGGGCTGGCTGCTGTATATCAGAGCACTGTATAGAGTAGTGGTGATGTTAGGCTGGCTGCTGTATATCAGAGCACTGTATAGAGTAGTGGTGATGTCGGGCTGGCTGCTGTATATCAGAGCACTGTATAGAGTAGTGGTGATGTTAGGCTGGCTGCTGTATATCAGAGCACTGTATAGAGTAGTGGTGATGTCGGGCTGGCTGCTGTATATCAGAGCACTGTATAGAGTAGTGGTGATGTTAGGCTGGCTGCTGTATATCAGAGCACTGTATAGAGTAGTGGTGATGTCAGGCTGGCTGCTGTATATCAGAGCGCTGTATACAGTAGTGGTGATGTTAGGCTGGCTACTGTGTATCAGAGCACTGTATAGAGTAGTGGTGATGTTAGGCTGGCTGCTGTATGTCAGAGCGCTGTATAGAGTAGTGGTGATGTTAGGCTGGCTGCTGTATATCAGAGCACTGTATAGAGTAGTGGTGATGTCAGACTGGCTGCTGTATATCAGAGCGCTGTATAGAGAAGTGGTGATGTTAGGCTGGCTGCTGTATATCAGAGCACTGTATAGAGTAGTGGTGATGTTGGGCTGGCTGATGTATATCAGAGCTCTGTATAGAGTAGTGGTGATGTTAGGCTGGCTACTGTGTATCAGAGCACTGTATAGAGTAGTGGTGATGTTAGGCTGGCTACTGTGTATCAGAGCACTGTATAGAGTAGTGGTGATGTTAGGCTGGCTGCTGTATATCAGAGCACTGTATAGAGTAGTGGTGATGTCAGGCTGGCTACTGTGTATCAGAGTACTGTATAGAGTAGTGGTGATGTCGGGCTGGCTACTGTGTATCAGAGTACTGTATAGAGTAGTGGTGATGTTAGGCTGGCTGCTGTATGTCAGAGCGCTGTATAGAGTAGTGGTGATGTTGGGCTGGCTACTGTGGATCAGAGTACTGTATAGAGTAGTGGTGATGTTAGGCTGGCTGCTGTATGTCAGAGCGCTGTATAGAGTAGTGGTGATGTCGGGCTGGCTACTGTGTATCAGAGTACTGTATACAGTAGTGGTGATGTCAGGCTGGCTGCTGTATATCAGAGTACTGTATAGAGTAGTTGTGATGTTAGGCTGGCTGCTGTATGTCAGAGCGCTGTATAGAGTAGTGGTGATGTCGGGCTGGCTGTTGTATATCAGAGCACTGTATAGAGTAGTGGTGATGTTAGGCTGGCTGCTGTATATCAGAGCACTGTATAGAGTAGTGGTGATGTTAGGCTGGCTGCTGTATATCAGAGCACTGTATAGAGTAGTGGTGATGTTAGGCTGGCTGCTGTATGTCAGAGCGCTGTATAGAGTAGTGGTGATGTCGGGCTGGCTGTTGTATATCAGAGCACTGTATATAGTAGTGGTGATGTCAGGCTGGCTGCTGTATATCAGAGCACTGTATAGAGTAGTGGTGATGTTAGGCTGGCTGCTGTATATCAGAGCACTGTATAGAGTAGTGGTGATGTTGGGCTGGCTGCTGTATATCAGTGCACTGTATAGAATAGTGGTGATGTTAGGCTGGCTGCTGTATATCAGAGCGCTGTATAGAGTAGTGGTGATGTTGGGCTGGCTGCTGTATATCAGAGCACTGTATAGAGTAGTGGTGATGTTAGGCTGGCTGTTGTATATCAGAGCACTGTATAGAGTAGTGGTGATGTTGGGCTGGCTTCTGTATATCAGAGCACTGTATAGAGTAGTGGTGATGTTAGGCTGGCTGCTGTATATCAGAGCACTGTATAGAGTAGTGGTGATGTCAGGCTGGCTGCTGTATATCAGAGCACTGTATAGAGTAGTGGTGATGTTAGGCTGGCTGATGTATATCAGAGCACTGTATAGAGTAGTGGTGATGTTGGGCTGGCTGCTGTATATCAGAGCACTGTATAGAGTAGTGGTGATGTTGGGCTGGCTGCTGTATATCAGTGCACTGTATAGAGTAGTGGTGATGTTGGGCTGGCTGCTGTATATCAGAGCACTGTATAGAGTAGTGGTGATGTTAGGCTGGCTGCTGTATATCAGAGCACTGTATAGAGTAGTGGTGATGTCAGGCTGGCTACTGTGTATCAGAGCACTGTATAGAGTAGTGGTGATGTCAGGCTGGCTACTGTGTATCAGAGCACTGTATAGAGTAGTGGTGATGTCAGGCTGGCTGCTGTATATCAGAGCACTGTATAGAGTAGTGGTGATGTCAGGCTGGCTACTGTGTATCAGAGCACTGTATAGAGTAGTGGTGATGTCAGGCTGGCTACTGTGTATCAGAGCGCTGTATAGAGTAGTGGGGATGTTAGGCTGGCTACTGTGTATCAGAGCACTGTATAGAATAGTGGTGATGTCGGGCTGGCTACTGTGTATCAGAGCACTGTATAGAGAGTAGTGGTGACATTGGGCTGGCTACTGTATATCAGAGCACTGTATACAATATTGGTGATGTCGGGCTGGCTGCTGTATATCCGAACAGTAGAGCCTCGTAGGGTCTGGAGGTGTGACGCTGTTATTGCACATTTCACACATAGCAGAAATAGATGATAGGCTGTTCTGCAGCTCTGATCCTGGCCGGGTTCCCGCTGGCTGTTGAGAGGAGCTTGTGTATAGTGTCACTATGAGGCATCTACATAATTAGGATTGTGGCTATATAAGGAGAGGCCAGAGCTGGCTTCGCATCACTTACAAAACCAACAGGAGATCCAGAGCAATAAAACAGAGCTTGTATAAGCAGACATTGGAAACACTGGCAATAACGCTTGTATTTTACACTGACCTACAAGTGCCTCATTTTTGTCACCAATCAGCAATAAGCAAACAGCCTGCCTGAGTGCAAACCTCTGCTCATCCAGGGAAGAAATATAATGCAGCCAATCAAAGCCTCTAGCCAGGGCTAAAGCAGGAGGGAGGAGGCGCCACAAACTATTATGATTAGATGGGAAGCAGTGTAAAATAAACAATCTTACCTCAATAGAGCAAGGATAGTAAAAAATATTTAATTAATTAGATGCGTTTTGGGGGCCTTACCTGCTTCTTCAGGTCAAAAAATACAGTATCTGTATCTCTAGCACCTAAGACACTGTATTTTTTTTACCTGAAGAAGCATGATAAAGGCCCACAAAATGCGTAGTCCTTCCTCTATTGACGTAAGGTTGTTTATTTCACATTGCTTCCCCGCTGTTCACCTACAGTAGAGTCCTGGTTAACCAGAATTCAAGCATCCAACAGTCTCAACTAACCGCCACGCCAGGAGGGGGAGAATGGGGGCGTCCCTAACTACTATATCCAGAGTACTACACAGAGGAAGTGACATACCAATTGTTCAGGTGCTGGTCTTCCCTCCTACAGCTCCCAGTGGCTTTGCAGCATCCTCATACGGCATGTCACCTGACCTGCCCAGGGCCGGTTCTCTCATAAAGCAAGGTGAAACATTTGCATCAGGCGCAGAGATTACAGGGGCAGCACGTTTGTACTGTGTTTACACTAACAGCATGCAGTCAGAGTAGGAAAAGAAGCGACAAGAGAGCGAGCGAGGTGAAGAGGTCATCAATGGGGAAAAGCAGCTTGTTGTGCAGTGTGAGAAGTCTGACAGTGAGTGAGGAGGGGGGAGGCAGGCGAGTAGCAGTGTTTCATTTGACTTGCACAGCAGAAGGGAGGAGGTGGCCCTGCTGCCCTGACTGAGGAGGAATGGAGTGGCTGAGGGTGAGCAGTTTGTTTGTCACAGACTCACAGCCAGCCAGTGTGCTACTGTGTTGAGCTGCAGCATGTCATGTGAGAACATTAAATGAAGCAGAGTAATTTGATGGGTGCAATCTTTCAAAACCCTTGGGGGGGGACATCATCACAAGTTTTCCTCAGCCAGCGAAAAGTCACATGACGCATCAGAGCCATGTCAGAGTCCAATTATTACTTCACTCCCACTGATAAAGGGTTCCATCCTCCGGATCAGGGGGTTTTGTGACTATTTTTGTGATGAGTGTGAAGATATTGACATCCACACTTGTTTTATGACCTTTGTAGAATGGGCCCCCCAGACTGTGAGGGTCACCATAGGGGAGGCAAGGGAAGGGTTATGAACATTGGGCGGCCCATCAAAGTTTTGCTGGGGGGCCCCATGGTTTGTAGTTACATGCCTGGCTAACCCCTTCCAATACAGAAGAATTAGGTGTCGTGAAGCCAAGCCAGTGTAGCGTTATTATGCCCCATGCTGCATTTACAGCTCCTTATGCAGTTTAGTTAGGAGGGGAGCGGATGAGAGTTTCCTGCACGCTGGTGCCCCCTGCTGGTCATATAGCCCTTGTCTATATGCGACTGATGCTCTCTTTAACCTCCTTAGCGGTAACCCCGGAGGGTGCCGCTCAGGCCCTGCTGGGCCGATTTTCATAATTTTGTTTTTGCTGGACGCAGCTAGCACTTTGCTAGCTGCGCCAGCACTCTGATCGCCGCCGGCCCCCGCCTGATCGCCGCTATCTGTTGCCGCGCGCCCCCCCCCCCCAGACCCCGTGCGCTGCCTGGCCAATCAGTGCCAGGCAGCGCCGAGGGGTGGATCGGGACTCCCAATGACGTCCCGACGTCGCTGACATCGGTGACGTCATCCCGCCCCGTCGCCATGGCGACGGGGGAAGCCCTCCAGGAAATCCCGTTCTTTGAACGGGATTTCCTGATCGGAGATTGCCGAAGGCGATCGAAGCGGGCGGGGGGATGCCGCTGAGCAGTGGCTATCATGTAGCGAGCCCTGGGCTCGCTACATGATTTAAAAAAAAAAAAAAAAAACTGCTGCGCTGCCCCCTGGCGGAATTTTTCGTACCGCCAGGGGGGTTAAAGGACTTACGAGGCCAATACTTCAGAAAAAAAATAAAAAAAGCTATTTACCTGTGTCAGCTTGTCAGGCACGGAGGACGCCGTCCGCGCCCTCCGTGCCGTTCCGCCGGGTCCCCGCTGCTCCATAGCCCCCCGAACGGTCCCCGACCGCGCGGCCCGGGTCGGGCTCTCCAGCCTGTACTAAGATGGCGGCCGGAGCTGGCCGCGGCTGCGCAGTACGCATAGCTGCGAGTGCGGCTGCGCAGCTCTAAGGCCAACCCCCTGATCCACGCTACTGTTACGTGGATCGGGGGGTTGGCCTTAGAGCTGCGCAGCCGCACACGCGGCTATGCGTACTGCGCAGCCGCAACCAGCTCCGGCCGCCATCTTAGTACAGGCTGGAGAGCCCGACCCGGGCCACGCGGTCGGGGACCGTTCGGGGGGCTATGGAGCAGCGGGGACCCGGCGGAACGGCACGGAGGGCGCGGGCGGCGTCCTCCGTGCCTGACAAGCTGACACAGGTAGATAACTTTTTTTTTGAAGTATAATAATTTTTTTTTTGAAGTATTGGCCTCGTAAGTCCTTTAACGATTGGCTGAATTGCTCAGCCTCTGCTTAATTAAGTACTGCAGATTAGGTGTAATGTACTTGCACTTCCTATTGGCTGACTGGCAGTCTGCAGACTATATAAGAGGCAGAGTGCTGTCTGGGAGCGAGGATTCCTTTTGTGTTTGGTAAGTTGAAGGAGTGGTGGGGGCGAGTTCCTGGTGGTGGCAGCTCCGGGGCTCACCTGCACTCCCCTATTGTGTTACATGCTGGTTTGTGGATCCCGAGCAGTGGCAGTGCTCGGGGCCCCTGCCTGTCATGTGCACTAGTGTCTGCATGGGGAGTGGACAAGGCTGTGCAGGTAAGGCAATTTCATTTCCAAAAGCAAGATGGCAGTTATCAAGTAGCAAAGCTAGCAGATTCTCCAGCTATAGCCAGCAAGGTAGGAGGACTGTGTATACTGGTGGAAAATGTTGTTTACATACGTAGGTTACGTACGTAGGTAGGTTACGTACGTAGCAAGGTTATGTTATTGAATGTAGAGCATGGCTGAAAAGGGCGCGAGAGGAGGCTTTAAGGCCACATTCACTTTGCCACTAAAAACCGTCTGTTTATAAGAATGGAACAGATCCAAACAGAAGCGAACGGATCCTATGCCAAGCAATAGGAACGGTTCACATCAGTCAGTAAGCAACGGATCAGTTTAGTGTGTTCAACAAATGGAATTTTGGGTCCTGAATCTTAATGCTGGAACGGCCAGATGAAGCGGAGGACGATGGAATCAATGCTAGCCTATGAGAATGGATGGTGTAAAATACTCAACTGCTACTGTCCATTCAGGTCCTCCGCCGCTGCTGCCTTCATTCATTTGGGTACAAGCAAGGTACCAATCAGAACCCCACCAGGCTCCCACTGATTTGCAGTAGACCAGTTAGAGTTATACCTCCCCAGGTAGGTTTCTCATTGGCTCGCTGAGTAGTGGACCAATGAAAATCCTATCAGTTGTTTCCAAGCCAATGGGAGCCTGATGCTTTTGATGGGGCTCTGAGATTGGTATACCAGTGTTTCTAGAGTGTGCAGATCCGAATGGACAGTGGAAGAGGAACACGGTGACAGGTATACCCTGCGGGTGGTGATGGGGATGGAACAGAAAACCCCAAAAACCGATGCAAACTGTAACAAACTGTTCTGTTTAAACTGAAAACAGATCAGTTTAGGCACATGTGGCTCCTCATTTAGACTTTGTTCACATCTAAATTCAAAACTACTGACGCCAGCGATTTTCGATTTTTTGCACTCCCCCCCCCCCCCTTTCTCCCCTTCCTGGAGTCACACTGCACACTACGATTTTATGTATATTGCTTTTGCAGAGCGATTCAGTTTTTTCACTTCCTGACGTCAGTTAGGAAGTGAACTCTTTCCCCCGGAAATGAATAAACACAATGGGCTTGATTCACTATCCGGCGCTAAGTGTTAGCGCGGGTGTGAAAAGCCATTTTTTGCCGCTAGTGAGCGCAAACCTACTTTGCGCGCAGCCCCGCTCACTGCGCACGCAGCGCGGGTGCAACTATATTAGTGCGCGGTGCGATGATAACGTCGCACCCGCTGCCCCTTAAACGTTGCACCTGGTGCGACGATAAGGGCGCATCAGGTGCCCCCGAAGCGGCGCATCAAAGCGATGCTTAACGGGCACCCAATGCGTCGTTTTCGTCGCACTGAGTGCAACGATTAAAGGAAAAGCGGGTGCGACGTTATCGTCACACCGCGCACTATTACCCGCGTGCAGTGAGCGGAGCTGTATCCCATGTGTGGGCGCAAACCACTAATGCCGTGGTTTGCGCACACTAAGTCTTAGTGAATCAAGCCCAATGTATTTATTCATAAAAGCGTGAACGCAATCACCGGATAATCGCCGGATAAAGCAATCTGTGAGCGTTTTGAGTTTCTCCTGTACTTTGCCATTGAAGCAAAATCACACTAAAAATGGTACATGCAGCGCTTTGCTGAGCGGAAAGAACTGTCCCATAAGGAATCATTGCACAAGCGCTTTTAAGGCGTTTTTAAAAATTGCTGATGCTCAAAAATACCGCAAAACGCCCTAGGTGTGAACAAGCCCTTACTGAGGTGTATGCAGAGCAGGATTATCCATCAGACAACCTAGGCAGGTGCTCGGGGCCTAGTGGGTGTCAAGGAACCCACCTGCCGCTATCTTTGACTTTTCTTCACTTCAGCTTACCAAAAGGACCACCAGGGGGCCCCAAATCTACTACCTTGCCTAGGGGCCCAATTACATCTTAATCCATCTCTGGGCGTACAGTGTTCTCCCCAGAAATTGTTTCCAGCCGGGTGGCACGAAGCAGTAGCTGGGTGGCATGAAAAAGTAGCCGGGTGGAGTGAGATGAGAGAATGCAGGGCCGGTGCTTCTGTGAGCAACTCTGCTTACAGCATAGGAGGAGGTGAGCCGATGACAGCCGGGTGCTCACCAAAACTAGCCGGGTGCTCGAGCCTGGGGAGAACACTGGTGTATGAAATGTTTTTACCCCTTCCCCTCAATGAAGTGTATAGGCTATGATCAGCTCCCTTATTAGGCCAGGCCGAGGCAGAGGCGAGAGAGGCTCCAGCCTCAGGGTGCAGTGTAGGAGGGGGCGCACAACTCACTCAGCTATCATTTCCCTATTGTGTTTGAAGCAGAGAGAAAAGGGGATACATGGCAGTGACTGCAAGCCAGATAACTACAGATTAAGGTGTTTGGGGGCCCTGGAGCGCCTCTTAGTCTAATAGCAATCAGTGTGTGACGGCTGGGGTGGGAGGGATGGAGGGGCGCACTTTAGTATCTCAGCCTTGGGTGCTGGAGGACCTTGTCCTGGCTCTGTATTAGGCTATGTAGGGTGTATTTCCTTACTGAGGTATATGGGCTCTAGGTATCTCCCCTTTACTTCTGGCAGCTCATGCACAGTAAATATAGAACCAAACAACACAGGAAAAGTTCACTGCCATGAAGAAAGGCCATAGAAAAAGGAATGTTACTGACACTCTGCAGAAGTGAGGCGCAGCATGCTGAACAATTAGCGGTGCGGCTGAAAATAGCTTGTGTGTGGAGAGGAAAGACACGGGCGTCTCGGCAGATGGAGGCGCGTGAATTACGTGTCAGGTGACACAGACAAGACACAGAAGGCACAGAGTGGGTGGAAGTGCGATACAACAAGTGGGACTATGGGAAGTGGGAGCCATCAAGTGCCAGCTTGTACAGCAGAAGCAGGAGAGGCTTAAAGGAACATCACAATGGGGTCTGGCAACCCCCCCCCCCCCCCCCCCCAAGGCAAACTCTAACAGCAATCACACTGATAAGTGGAAATACACAACGTAAAGAAGCAAAGTGGAAGGACAAATAACCTGTTTCATAGGCCTACAATGCTTCCCAAACTCCACTGCAGCTTTCATCTGCTCCTCTACCCAGCTGGTGGGCGAGTCAATTAGCCACATAACACCCAATTATTAGTATTATTATTATTTATTGTATTTATAAAGCGCCAACATATTACGCAGCGCTGAACATTAATTTAGGTTACAGACAATATTTAGGGGTAACATACAGCAATATGACAATAAAGGAATACAAGAAAACCAGATCACACAGCACAGTATTAGTACAAGGTAATGCTTAGTCAGTCACTGGATGAAGCATGGAGATTAGGCAAGTTAGGTTCACTCAAATGCATGGCATGGGTTCACAGTAATGGAGGTGCCAGATCAGGTAGGACACAAAAGGAGGAGGACCCTGCCCAAAGGCTTACAATCTAGAGGGAGAGGTAAGGACACGAATGGTAGGGGACCAGAGTTCAGCTGTAGGTTTAGAGCACTTGAGAGGGGTAGTAGGCCAGAGTGAAAAGGTGAGTTTTGAGGGCTTTCTTGAAGATGTTGAAGGAGGGGGCTGCCCTAATGGGTGGAGGTAGGGAGTTCCATAGTGTTGGAGCAGCTCTTGAGAAGTCCTGGAGGCGTGCATGGGACTGGGTGATGCGGGGGGCGGTTAGGCGAAGTTCATTGGAAGAGCGGAGTGAGCGGCTAGGTGTGTACCTCTGAGTAAGATCGGAAATGTAGGTTGGACAGGTTTTGTGGACAGATTTGTAGGTCAGACACAGTATCTTGAATCTGATTCTGGACTGGATAGGAAGCAAGTGGAGGGATTCTAGGAGGGGATCTGCCGTGGTGGAGCGATGGGAGCAGTGGATAATTCTGGCTGCCGCATTCATGATGGACTGCAGTGGGGCTGTTCGGGTCATAGGAAGACCAGACAGCAGGGCATTGCAGTAGTCAAGGCGGGAAATTATGAGGGCATGGATGAGGAGTTTGGTGGTGGCAGAGGTCAGGAAAGGGCGAATCTTACAGATGTTACGAAGGTGGAAGTTCCCAATGAGGGAATACTACATTTCTTATTCCTTCTCTGCAGTAGAAAATGATTTCTATGTGCCTAGCCTTAAAGTGAATGTTCACCATTTTAAAAATTAAAAAGTCAGATACTCTGAGCATCTCATAAGCTTTCATATTTAAGGAGGGGGAAAAATCAATCAAATCAGTTGAAAATGACGGTGGATGGATCAATACCTTGTTACGGCACTTAGTGAGCTACCGGTGTACTGAAAAACTGGGCTTCGAATCAGAGGGCTATGGAAAGTTAAAGAGGACCTGTAATGAATACAAATGCTTATTTTTGCGCAGTTTTCATTTATAAATTAGTCAGTGTTTGCCCACTCTAAAATCTCTCCTCACCCTGATTTACATTCTGAAATGTACCACAGGTGGCAACATTTTTACCGCTGTCAGGTGCACCTCTGCAGGATGCTTGTTTGTTGAGAGTTCCGAAGACAGTGAAAATAATGCCTGGTCTCCCAGAATGCTCTGGGAGGAGAATTCCACATATCCATACAGCCTAGGCTTAGCATCTCTGGGAGGGCGGGTTTACATATTAATATATATAGCAATACTGTAAAGAGATATAGGAAGTGTTTCACACAGTAGGTTAAATGTATGGTGGCTTTGGAGTTTGAATGTTGTGTGGCGACCAATGGGATAGGAGACAGCGATACTGTGGGAGTGGTCCTGTAAGTTGTAACCAGGACCGCCCTCCTTACAACCGTTGGTGTAATATGTTTCAGTTACATTTGAAACCTATGTAAGCGGCTTGCCGTTGGCCCATGTAAGAGGGGGCGGCTCTATTGGGGAGTGCTTGTGTGAATCAGGTTCCCCATCAGGTCTGCCACTTCTGGGCCGGAGCCGATTGGCTACAATACATTTCATTACTTGTATATATAGTCGTGATTTTGCTTGATGACATTTGCTGGGAGGCTTGTAAAAGGGCTTAACGCCCGAAACAGCAGGCTGTAGCTACTACGCAGCTTTTTTGCAACAATACGATTGGTGTTCTATTCAAATCGTGCAGATTAAGGTACATATATCATAAGCTTCTGGCTAACGGTAGCCATTATAGATACTATCCCACAGACAATCGATCGCTCCCTTGTGAAGCAATAGGTCTTGCCCACTAATGGCCAAAAACCCGCCAAACGATTAGATCAGATTAAAAGAATCGATACATTTTGTGGATCGATCTAGGTTAGTGGGTTTTCCGTCATAAGTGGGCACGACCGATTGTTTCCATTCGTTCACAAGGACGATCAGAAACAATTGTCTGTAGGTTTGAAATTGTAAAGAGACCAGGTAGGACAGTGACACCTAGTGGCAGCAGCAGGGAGCACCAGGTGCAACAAAGCTGATGGTGGAAGAGGTAACAGAGAGGGAGCCAAGGATTGAGGGGGGAAGAAGTCCGGGCCCCTCCTCCCTGCTGGGCCACCTCGCGGTTGCAGGGAGCTGCTACCCCTAGTTACGCCACTGGTTTTTTATGTTCCTTTTGGTCTGTTACACAATACTAGTGGTTTTGGATCACTTTGAACTAACTGGTTGTTGTGTAACTCTCAGAATTGCAGAGAAGAGTGGGGCCTTCTGGATCACACTAGGGTCAGCGTTAACCTAGGTACATGTGCTAGATGACACTTGGCCGAGACCATCCTGGCTTAAAAACTAGTGTGATTACAGGAGCCCCAATAATCCGACACTCTAGATCTTCAGCGACGACGACGTGCGACCAACCCTCCTCACTACATCCACCAAAAGTCACGTCACGGGTCTTCGCTCTTCCCCCATCTATGGCCAGATTTATACTTCTCTGCCTCTAGGCCAAGTATGTTTGGCTTCTCTCCCATGTGCAGCAGCTGCCCTCCCATTCCATGTGTAGCCCCCTCTACCATGTGTAACATCCATTTACTGTAGCCCCTTTCTTTCACATACCACGCCCTTGGGCCTCATCTCCCCCTTTTCATGTGATGCTCCCCATTTGCAGCCTACTCTTTTATGTGTAGCAACCCTTATTTCACATCCAGGTGACCCCTTGGACTGCAGTCGCCCAAGGCCCAGGCTCTTGTGGCCTTTGCAGAAATCCAGCCCAGCCCCTATCCTTAGTAACAGATGCCCCTAGCGACAACATCTGTACAGCACTTGGCCCACAGCTGTCGACTGAGGGATCAAGTCCCGATTCCTGCAGGTGACAGTAATCCTGCATACCATGCTTGAAGAACACGTCTTGTGTACGGCTGTATAATATGCACTCTATGCAACCTTGCAGCCAGTTTGTGTTGACTACTAAGAGACTACTTTTACCTGGACAGAACAGGAACCTCATTTACTTATCAAACTGCCGAATAACAAAGAATAAAATCCACAAAATGGCACATGAAATTGGCAGACAAAACTGCAGACGTTTCCCCAAAGAAAGAGGAACGATTGCCGCCACTTGTAATCCATCTCGCGTCTCCGCATAAACTGATGTACGTCTCTTTGAATTAATGTTAATTGGAGCAAATAAGATGGGATCAATATTACGGTTGCCGCCTGCTGTGCCAGAACGGGGCTTGCGGTAATCTGAAAAGCACAACTCGTATTACTTAGCCTGATTTGGAAGATTTAG
The DNA here is from genome assembly GCF_040937935.1 of Hyperolius riggenbachi. NCBI lineage: Eukaryota > Metazoa > Chordata > Amphibia > Anura > Hyperoliidae > Hyperolius > Hyperolius riggenbachi. The sequence continues at coordinate 209,228,528 of NC_090656.1, forward strand.
AAGATAAATCTAATCCACAATCTAAGCTTAGCGGCGTATAAAGATATATAATGGCACGACATCGCTAGATTCTACGCAGGGGATCGTCTCCCGTTATGCCAGGTGGTTCTGGTGCAGAGGTCATCATGGGGAACGTGTCACGTGGAAACCAGGAATATGACTGAAGGTTCCCATGAATATAAGTGGTCATCACCTGATCTAGCAATTGTTCAGATGCTAAATAATTCCAAATCGCATCTATTTATGAGCTTCCCATAATGGCGAGTTGTCTCTGCTGTAGTTTGTGTCTCCTCCACACTTTCAATGGTGAGATTCCCTGCTGTAGTTTGTGTCTCCTCCCCTTCCACAATGGTGGGATTTCCCTGCAGTAGTTTGTGTCTTCTCCCCCTCCCTCAATGGTGAGATTCCCTGCTGTAGTTTGTGTCTCCTCCCCTCCCACATTGGAGAGATTCCCTGCTGTTGTGTCTCCTCCCCTCCCATAATGGTGAGATTACCTGCTGTAGTTTGTGTCTCCTCCTTCTCCCCAATGGCGAGATTTTCCTGTGGTATTTTGTGTCTCCTCCCCTCCCACAATGGTGAGATTCCCTGCAGTAGTGTTTTGTGTCTCCTCCCCCTCCCACAGTGGTGAGATTTCCCTGCAGTAGTTTGTGTCTCCTCCCCTTCGACAATGGTGAGATTCCCTGCTGTAGTTTGTATCTCCTCCCCTCCCACAATGGTGAGATGTCCCTGCAGTAGTTTGTGTCTCCTCCCCTCCCACAATGGTGAGATGTCCCTGCAGTAGTTTGTGTCTCCTCCCCTCCCAAAATGGTGAGATTCTCTGCTGTAGTTTGTGTCTCCACCCCCTTCCTTTAATGGTGAGATTCTCTGCTGTAGTATGTGTCTCCTCCCCTCCCACAATGGTGAGATTCTCTGCTGTAGTTTGTGTCTCCTCCCCTCCCACAATGGTGAGATTTCCCTGCAGTAGTTTGTGTCTCCTCCCCCTCCCTCAATGGTGAGAGTCTCTGCTGTAGTATGTGTCTCCTCCCCTCCCTCAATGGAGAGATTCCCTGTAGTCGTTTGTGTCTCCAGCCTTTCCACAATGGTGAGATTCCCTGCTGCAGTTTGTGTCTCCTCCACTTCCACAATGGTGAGATTCCCTGCTGTAGTTTGTGTCCCCCCCCCCCCCCCCCCCTCTCACAATGGTGAGATCTCCCTGCAGTAGTTTGTGTGTTCCTCTCCTCTCAAGGGTGCGATTTCCCTGCAACTGTATCTGTATCTTTCTTATCAGAATTCCCAGCATGTCTAGCAAATGTAATACTATGCATGGATAAACCTGCTACTTCCTTTTCCAAAATTCTAATGGTGTGCATTATAAAGCATGTGTTACATACAATACAACAATACTACAAATGTATTACCGTAAGGGCCGGCCACACTGGCAATTAAAGGACCTCTGTCGCAAATATTCAAGTGTAAAATATATGTAAACATATACAATTAAGAGGTACGTTTCTTCCAGAGTAAAATGAGCCATAAATTACTTTTCTCCCATGTTGCTGTCACTTACAGTAGGTAGTAGAAATCTGACAGAACTTTTTTTTGGACTAGCCCATCTCCTCATGGGGGGTTCACAGGGATTTCTTTATTTTCAAAATGTACTTAGTGAATGGCAGTTGCTCTGTCCAACTGCCAAAAAATGTTCACAGTGAGCAGGCAGACTGGCCAGCATCTTTGTATAAATTGTTTTCAGTAAGTGTCTTGATAAAGAATAAAGGCCATGCTGAGAATCCCCTATGGAGAGATGGACTAGCCCAAAACCTGTCAGTAATGTCAGATTTCTACTACTTACAGTAAGTGACAGCAACATAGAAGAGAAGTACTTTATGGCTCATTTTACTCCGTAAGAAATGTACTTATTTGTATGCTTTTTAAATGTTAAGATTTTTGCGACAGTTCCTCTTTAAGTGCTAAAAGGATCCTTGAAAACGGATCTGATTTCAGTTTGAACGGATCCGTGGCCCCCAGTATCTGGCACAGACAGGGTTTGCCTGGTGCGGCATATGTGTGCTTGCCGGTTGCTTGAGAAGTTAAAATAAAATAACCTAACACACCCCTCCCCACTTTCCCCGCCCGTGCAGGTCTGTGCGCAGCAGAAGCGACTTACCACACCTCTGGGCACCATCCTCTACACTTCCTGTAGCTCCCAGCGGCTTCCACTGTGTATGGCTCCTGCAAGTGCATGTGACCCGATGTGGGTCAGGTGGCACACCAGGTGGCGTGTGTGCACACAGGAAAGCCTCTGGGAGCTACGGGAAGTGAAGACGGCACCCGGAGGTCTGGTAAGTCACTTCTGCTGTGTGCAGATCTGCAAAAGGCTTAAGTTCTGCCTCCATTCTCCCTATTAGGCATGTCGGTTGGTTGAGACTGCTGGATGCCAGAGTTCCTGATAAAAGGGCTTTTACTTTACTTATTTTAACATCAGCAGCCAACGCCTATTTATTTGTGTCATTGTAATTTCTTGACTCTACTTCCAGAATAAAAGGTCCTGACCCCACCCTCATCAATGTATCCAGCCGATGATTAACTCATCATGCGACACAACTTAGAGCTACAGCATTTTGCAAGTTTTTCCTTTCGGGAAAGTGTGCTCTCAGTTTCGGTCTAAAAAACATAAACAGATAAAACAAATAATATAAAATAGGACATTAAAAATTCAGCAGAAACAAAATATAAAACTGACCAAAAACTGCCATATTTTCCCTTTTAACGACCCGCAGATTGCCCGTGCATAACAATTCTAGCGCGGCGACAATTCGAAGACCTCAGCGTTTTTTAGGTTCTGCTCCCAAGACTGCTGCATAAATAAAGAACGCGGGAACTCTATGACTAATTTACCGGCTGCTAAAGCTCGGCATAAAAGTGTGATTAAAGGAAGCGCCCCATTAATTGCATATTTTAATGACTTTGGAAAACAATCTTGGATCCTCTATTGATTTTTTAGAGAGGAGGATAATTATTTCAAGCTGAGAGGGGAAGACAGCCCAGCCAAGCGTCGTCAGAGAGCGCGTCTGAACTGACGCACCCACAGAGGCCTCCTGGTGCATCTCAGAGGGTTAGAGGAAGCTGCAGAAGAAGGGACAGAAGCCAGACACACTTCTTCATAGTGGCGGGAACAGCTCAGATGGAAAAGAAGAGTAACTTCCACTATGTACCCCATGAAGTATTATTACGCTATCTGCCATCCAAAACACTCCTTGAGCGTTAGACTTGAACAAAATCATCAAAATATGTTTGAATAAAAATGATGTCATGTCTGCTTGGGAATTCATTGTTCAGTCCTCCTTGAAGTGGTATTTCCGATATAGGTGGGGACTGGTGGGCAGAGGGACTGTTGGCTTCTTATGTTTCTTGGTGGGGCCAGCAGGACAAACTTCCCGCCACAGTTTCTGGCTCACGCCAGGCCAGGCTTGGCATCTGTCCGTTGCAATCCAGACTGGGTTGTTTTGGCTCTTTCTGTTGCAATTTCCATAGTATAATGGAGAGCTTATAATGAAATGCTGTAAAGAGAGTTTGACTTGTGCCTTTTCAACAGTTCCAAGGAGGATTTATGAGGTGACATCAGCATATTGTGCCCAGCTTCACCAGCCTACTAGATGCGTGCTCAAAGTGTACCGGAGGTGAACTGCGGGTCAAAAACATACTTACCAAAGAAGAGGGAAGCCTCTGGATCCTGAAGAGGCTTTCCATACTGTTCTCCGGACCTCTGTTGCCACTCAAGCTTGCCAAATTGAAGATCCCGGCCGTGGTCCTCTTCATGCACGAGTGTGGTCGTACTTCACCTGTGCAAGTATGGGTGTGCCAGCACAGTAAGACGGAACTCCTCGTGCACAAGCAGCTCTGTGCTACTGCACAGGTGTGGCTGTGCTCGATCTGAACACCATCATAACCTAAAAGAAGGCTCAGCAAGGCCTGTTCTATCTGAGGCAACTGAGAAAGTTTGGAAGGCTGTGGGAGTTGCTGACCAGTTTCTATACTGTCACCACTGAATCTGTCCTTGGCTCCTCCATCATCACCTGGTGCACAGGGGCAACTGCAAGCGACAGACACAAACTTCAGAGATTGATCGCTGCTGGGAAGATCATCAGGTCATCCCTGCCACAGTTTGACCTCCTCCACACATCCACGGTGAACAGAATAACGTTTGACCCCTCCCACCACGGAAGTTGTTTCTTCAACCTTTTCGGCTTAGGCCGCCTATACAGGACCATCCCCACCAACACCTCCAGGCACAGGAACAGCTTCGCCCAAGCAGTCCCAGTCCTCCGCCTGAACTCAAGCCCCTTCTCCACTGAAACCTCCCAGACTTCCCCCACAGCATATCAGGAGTCCTAGCGTTCTCCTCCTGAAGACGTGTACTTATGTTTGCCCTTCCACCTGAAACATATCCAAAAAGCCCTGACCCATCTAGGCAGGAACTCCCTCTACAGGTATCCTGTGGTATCTGCACCAAGACATTAGCAGCAGATACTTCAGAGTGCTATCCACCACATCACTGTGACATCCTGTCAAAAATTCCAGAGTTCCTTACACTCTCCTTTGTTTCCTGCTTCCAATCACCATCAAGAACAGATTGTCCCCTTGCTATGTAAATACTCGTAGACACATATGGGGACTGTCGCCTCTAAGAGATCGGGACTTAATCTTTCAGGTAACAGTTTGAGGACGAAGCTTTACAGGGGCATTGCCAGCCTGTAGGTGTCTCTGGTGCTGTGCAAGGGGGAGGAGGGCCTACAGAGTGGGTGGGCTGGATTAGAGAACAATACCCTTGCCCAAGTAGAGCCATCAATCTGATCACTTGCCGAGGCAGTGAGGGGGATCGGGGGCTCCTGTACACACACTAGATTCTCAGCAGAAGTGGCCCTGACAAGCTAACTCAGCCACAAACCATCTAGTGCAGTGATGGCTAACCATTGCACTCCAGCTGTGGTGGAACTACAAGTCCCATGAGGCTTTGCAGTACTCTGACAGCTCTAAGCATAACTCAGGGAGGCCGAGGCATGATGGGATTTGTAGTTTTGTCACAGCTGTAGTGCCAAGGTCAGCCATCACTGATCTAGTGTGCGTACAAGGCTTACTATATTCCACCCCTTGACAAGTGCCACTGTAACAAGGTGTTCAGCATTATTCACTTCACCTGCCAGTGGTACTAATGTTGTGGCTGATACGTATAATGTCCTAGTGCAGATGAGTATGGACTGTGGGTAACAAAGAAGCCCCACAGCTGTGCTGGAAACAACTGGTATCACTGTCTTTAAGGTAAACCTGTAGGGACAAAAGAGCCCCTGGGGGGTACTTATCTCGGGAGGGGGCAGCCGCTGGATCCTAATGAGGCTTCCCCCATTCTCCTGAGTCAGCCCAATCCAGCGCTGGAAGCAAAAACAAAAGAATATTCCTATTTGCAGCTGAGCAAAGGCGCACTAGCGGCCTCCCACTCGGGTTCCGGTGAAAGTAGCCGAGCCTGATTGGGTCCACTGTTCTGCGCAGGCGCGAGGAGTCTGTACCTGCGCAGTACAGCAGACCAGATAGGGCCTGGCTATTTACGCTAGCGGGAAGCCATTATTGCACATGTGCACACCCCAACAAGCGGCTGACAAGATCTTTGGGGGTTCAAGCGCTGGATCCCTTCTACTGCGGAGGATAGGCGAAGCCTCTTTAGGATCCAAAGGCTTCCCCCTCCTGAAGTAAGTTCCACTGCAGGTTTACTGTAAAGGAAACCTGTAATAAGGTTTTTAAAAAAAATAAATTAGATACGTACCCCAGCAGGGGGAATCCTTTGAATGGTCCAGGAGCTTCCCTGATCTTCATATGCCCCTCCTGCACTCCGCAAGGACCCTCTAAGCAATCTGTAACTTTTATGTTACCACTGCTCTCGGCCGCACTCCCCTCTGTGTACAAGTGCGCAGGTGCAAAGTACGGGCTGCACCTGAGCAGTAGCATGGAGCCGATCGTGCATGGATTTTTGCTCCATGCTACTGTGCAGGCACAAACTCACTGGTGCCGGAACAGTGTGGCTGCACGTGCACAAGAAGGGGAGGACAGCCGCTGGCTGCGAGGATGAAGAGGGTCCCAGCCGGCAGCATAGGGGGCAAGGAGGGTTGGGGAAGGCTCCGCCTTTCTGATGTTTGTTTTTTTTCAACTAGTTAAGGACCGTGCTAATTGAAATCTACGCCCTGTTTTGGTTATCTGACACGTTCTCGCCGCTTCCGACGATCTCGCTGATGTCTCCCTACCGCAGCTCATTCGCTCTGCCGTCTCTATGACTGCAGAGCCCTGTGAGCGGGTCAGGAGCCGATTTCATTGCCTCCTGACCCTGTCTATCAACATAAGCAACTCTCATTGGCTGACATTGATAGGCAGGGTCACGAACCAATGAAAGCGGCTCCTGACCGGCTCACAGGAACTCTGTCGTCATAGAGACGGCAGAGTGGATGGCTGAGGTTCCCAGTGTGGATGGCGATTGCTCGCGGGTATGTGCAGCGATTCATTAGTATTCGTCGTTATTCCGCCATTACCTGTACCAGCGGTCTCTGGTCTTTAAGGGAGACCGCTGGTACTTAAGTGGTTAAAGTTACAGGTGTAGTTCAAAATAACATAGCAAAGCAATAACTGGGACATGCAAAAATAAAAAAATAAAAACCTCCCCCTACACAACCTGGATAATCCTAAGCAAGGGTTGAATGAGTTGTCATCACTGGTACTTACCTTGTGTGGCAGAAATCCACAGCCGTTTCTCCACCGTTGAGAATAAAAGCTGAAACAGGAAATCCTGTGAAGGAAAGAATGAACATCTACGATAGATCTAATTTTCCTGATGCAGAGAAATTGGAACAGCCTGAAGATCCAGGCCACTGGGACCGGCAATAATTAGCGGCAGAGTGGTGGTGCCAGGGGAGATCCTCCCAGCAACTGCATCAGCCTGCAGAGAAAGGGGAGGGGGGGATTCCCTCTATACTGCTGGAGGAGGAAAACCCCCTTAATATCCTCTTCACCCTGTCTCTGCTCCTCCAGGCAGAATTCAGACAAACTTCTTAGTTTCTACTTTGCAGAGAGAAGGAGGAAGTGCCAGCGCAGTACCAGATTAAAGAAGTAGAAAACTCAGAAAAACAATGATGGGGAATTGTTTTTGTTATGATAAAGGAAAAAGAGAACTGACAGTTTTCATATGATGGTCAAATACTCATACTGGCCCATTAGTTCAAGTGCTGGAAACTGAACTCAGACGCAGATGAAACACGTGACAGATATTTTTGAAGCCCTACTCGACTCTACTGGAGTTTTCATTGCTTGTAAGAGCACATACGGGACTATCCTATTACTCACATAAGATTTGATGCAGTTGTTCCACAGAAATCCCCTTTTAAAAAAAGTCAGTCACATGACCCAGAGATGTATAGAACTGGTGCTCCTTTTCACCACTGTGTCTCGTTTCTGTGCATCTTAAACAAATGCAGCTTGCTATCAGTGCATTTGTGTTTGTATTTCCATTGAGGTCGTTTTACTTCATTTTTGTGTTGTGATGTGGTGCGATGCTCCTGTCACATCACAAAAAATGTCACTCATATGACCTTGCATCAGATTACGCTGACAGGGTTATATGCATAGCACTGCCCGCTGCTTAGCGCTTTTTGAAGTGATTTATTTAAGGCGATTCTAGGCATGTGCAGAGCGACTTTCTAAGTCTGCTTAGCGTTATTTGGAGCGTTTTGGTGTAGCGTTTTTTTTTTTCTTTTTGTTACAGTAGAGCTGGAACTGAACAGCTTCTGTAACAAAAATGCTTAGAAAATCTAGCGCTTTTCAGAGCCATTTTCCACTTTCCTATGCTAAACATGGAGGCCGAATCGCCTCAGAAATCAGCAGAAATGCTGCAGGACCCGAGTTTGGGTTTGGGGAAAAAACGAATCGCTCTGATGTGATCCATCCCATTGAAATACATTAGCCAAGCGTTTTTCAAAGCGCAAGCAGTTTTAAAAATGCTCCGAACCGCTCTTAGTGTGCACCAGCCCTTACTCCTTCCTAGGCAGGAAGTACGTCACTGGGACTCCCGTTGGTCCGCGCATGTGCGGTGTATGCAGTAACTTCCTACAGCCCTTTTGTCGGATTAGATACTTCCGGCGTACCGTAACAGACCGCATAAAGTATGCAAATCTCTATAGACTTTCATTGCTTTTGCTACCCCTTGTGGTAAAAAAGGGTAACACACCACAGGTTTCATCTTCAGGCCTCTTTTACACTTACACAGTGTTCTCCCCAGAATTTTTTCCAGCCGGGTGGCATGAAATAGTAGCTGGGTGGCATGAAAAAGTAACTCTGCTTACAGAATAGGAGGTAATCCGATGATAGCCGGGTGGTCACCAAAACTAGCCGGGTGAAGCACCCGGCTAAAAGAGCCCGGGGAGAACACTGCTTACATGTTAAACCTGTGTTGTGTTACCCTATTTAATCTCAAGGGGCTGCAAAAGCAATGCAAGTCTATGGAGACTTTCACACCTGATGCGATCTGTTGCGGTGCGCTAAAAGTATCAATTCGTGGAAATCACACACCAGTTCGGGAGCTATTGCCAGTGCTGGAACCCAATGGCAGATATATCAGGAAGATGTGAAGAAAGTTCCTCACACAGGCTGTATTCAGGAACTATGACATTTTTACTGTTCCATAACAAACAAATCATTTTGGGGCCAATCCAGTCCCCTTTGTCAAGGCACAGAGCAGACAAGAAACGTAAAGCCTAATGGCCCATACTCACGGGCGAGAAATGTGGCCTGTCGCCAGCACACGTGAGCGTGTGGGCGACAGGCCGGCGACAGCTTCTCGCCAGGTCCCTCCGCGTACACACGCGGAAGAGGGACCAGCGGCAAGGCGGAAGCTGTCGCTGACGTTCCTCCTCCCCCCGCCGGAAGCTCCATGTACCTACATGGAGGTTGCTGTCGCTAGTCCGCGTACTCACGCGGACTAGCGACAGTTGCGGCGGGGGGGCAGCGGCGACTGTCGCCATGCGATTGAAAGTTTCAATCGCATGGCGACATGAGCGGCGGGCGACAGTTCGGGGTGCGCGCGTGTGCGACGGCCCATACTCACGGGCGACCTGTCGCCGCAACACGCGCGCGCCGCGTGTTGAGGCGACAAAAGTCCCTCGTGAGTATGGGCCATAAGGCCTCCCAATTCTGTCCACATACGAGTGCACCTTGTGCAAGGTCAGAGCAGTGACCCTATCATGAAAGATAAGGCCCTTCAGGCGGTGGAAAAACATTAGAACTCTGCCATTCCTCAGATTGCTTTGTAAGAAGACGCTGATTGGTCGGACGGATTTTTTGCAGATAAACAGACACTTTCTTGGAAATAGACGTGTGGTGCGTCTGGCGTGTGCCTGTTTTCAGTCATGCTGTCAGCATCTCAATGAGGTTCCTCGAGAGAAAAGGTTCTCCCATAAAAAGGCTGTATGATGGATGTAACACAAGCTGGCCTACAAAGGACCACTATCACGAGAAATTGTAAAATATAAAATACATGTGTATGCATGTATATAAAATGAACATTTGTTTCAGAGTAAAATGCACTAACAATTACTTTTTTCCTATGTTTCTGTCGCTTACAGTAGGCAGTAGAAATCTGCCAGGATTTGGACTAGTCCATCTCTTCAGGTGGGATTTTTTATTTACAAAAACACTTAAGCAATTCACTTTTTCTCCTAGGTGATATTTTCACACCTTGTCATAAAATGCCTTTTAACCTCCTTGCCGGTCTAAAAAATCCGGCAAGGAGGCAGCGCCGCACTTTTTTTTATTTTTTATTTTTTAAATCATGTAGCGAGCCCAGGGCTCGCTACATGATAGCCGCTGAGCGGCGGCATCCCCCCACCCACTCCGATGGCCTTCGGCGATCAGAGTATGCAGGAAATCCCGTTGAGAACGGGATTTCCTGCAGGGCTTCCCCGGTCGCCATGGCGATCAGGCGGGATGACGCCACCGACGTCATGGACGTTGTGACGTCAGAGGGAATCCCGATCCGCCCCTTAGCGCTGCCTGGCACTGATTGGCCAGGCTGCGCAGGGGTCTGGGGCGGGGGGGCGGCTCGGCGCGGCGGCGAGCGGCGGCGATCGCGTACTACACGCAGCTAGCAAAGTGCTAGCTGCGTGTAGGGAAAAAAAAATTATGCAAATCGGCCCAGCGGGGCCTGAGAAATCCTCCTGCGCAGGTTACCCCGAACTGAGTTCGGGATAACCGGCAAGGAGGTTAAAGAGTCTGAAGTCTAAAAAATTACCTGTTTTAATAGGCAGACCTCTTTAGCAATAATGACATAGGCGAAAACGAGGCCTTAATCACCCCAAAATCCTTTGGGCAAATTTCCCAGCTCCTTCCTGGAAGAGGTAGAGTTACTGCTACTCGCATCACTCCCCGCTGATCTCCGCCTCCTCCCGCCCCTCTCAGTCTTCTCCGCAGAGAATGATGCGACAGGAGGCAGAGCCACAGTGCAAAGCTCTGCCTCCCCCGGGCATCAAAATCCATGACCAGGAAAGTTGTGAATTTTTGCCCCGGGATTTTGGGGTGATGTGGCGTTTCAGCTATGCCATTAATTCTGAAGAGGCCTGCCTATTAAAAACAGGTAATATTTTAGGCTTCAGACTCTCTTTAACCACTTTGTCCTCCTGGACGTAGAGCTACGTCCAGGAGTCCATGTGCGCTCCCGCGGCCGATCGTGCGTGTGCACGCGCACTCCCGGCCACGGATCGTTAGCCCAGGAATCAATGAATCAGGCCATGATGCCCATTAACTGATTCCTCTCCTCTGCAGAAAAAGCGACAGATTCTCTCGGAAGCCTTGCTTTCTCTGCCTCCTACGTCCCCCTACGTCCCTAAGCGTACATGTTACGCTTAAAGTGACGTCATGTAAACAAACCTAACAAAAAGTAAAACTACATCTACATAAAAAAAATAAATAAAGATATTTACATTAAAAAAATTACAATTTACACCCCACCCTCCAAAAAATACCCAAATAAAATGTTTAATAATAATAATAAAAAATTACAATAAAAAAAACAACACATAAATATTTACCTAAGGGTCTAAACTCTTTAAATGTCTATGTAAAGATTAAATATTTCTATTTTTTTTTATTATAAGCTTGTAAATAGTGATGGATGCAAAACGGAAAAAATGCACTTTTATTTCCAAATAAAATATTGTCGCCATACATTGTGATAGGGACAAAATTTAAACGGTGTAATAACCGGGACAAATGGGCAAATACAATGTGTGGGTTTTAATTATGGAGGCATGTATTATTTTAAAACTATAATGGCCGAAAACTGAGAAATAATGAAATTTCTTCAGTTTTTTTCTTATTCTTACTGTTAAAATGCATTTACAGTAAGGTAGCTCTTAGCAAAATGTACCCCCCAAAGAAAGCCTAATTGGTGGTGGAAAAAAAAACATATAGATCAGTTCATTGTGATAAGTAGTGATAAAGTTGTAAGCTAATGAATGGGAGGTGAACATTGCTCGGATGCATAAAGTGAAAACGACTGAGGGCTGAAGTGGTTAAACCGTCAGCATGCAAGAAAATGCACAAAATAATTTTGATAGTACTTTTTCACCTCTCATTTCTCCCAGAAGATAACTCAGGAGAAAAAGCATATGGGCCTTAGGCCCCATTCACACTTGAGTGTTTTGCCGGCAATTTCGGAAAAACGCTCAACTGCTAGTGCTTTTGAAAGCGTTAGTGTAATAAAACCCTATGGGCCTGTTCTTACTTGGGCAATTTGCGCTAATCGCCACAAATCACCCAAAATCGTGAATTGTAAACGCATAGCCTGCACCATTTTCAGGCGATTTCCCAGCGATCGTGTTTCAGTGCTATAGAAGTGCTAAACGTGATCGCTGAGAAATCACTGCACTGTCCAGTGATTTTTCCACGTGAAATCGCGGAAAAATGACTCCCGCAAAACGCCGGCAAAAATCGCTGGCGTTTTGCCCTTTCAAGTGTGAATGAGGCCTAAAAGTTCCTTCACACTTTCTTTATGCAAATTTACACATTCCGATTATACCATGCATATTCATGAAGATAATTTACATGAATTTGTATGTGATTAACTTATCATACATATGCCAATATTCACATTTGGAATGTGAACATTTGTATTACCTTTGATTTACTTTGTATGCAATTTCGAATTTTGGAAAAATGCAGTTTGCATGCAAATTCTGTCATGTGCGAAAGGCCCCAAACTGAATGGCAGTTGCTCAGTCCAACTCCCAGAATAATGTGCAAATGAGTAGGCATGCTGCCCGGTATCTTTGTATGCTGTAAATAGTTAGTTTTTTTTCTATATAGTGCTTTTGTAAAGAATAAAGGTAATGGTGAGAATCCCCCATGAGGAGATGGACTAGTCCAAAACCTGTCAGATCTGTAAACTTTTTACTGCCTACTGTAACCGACAGCAACATAGTAGAAACATAATACATAGTGTATTGTAATCAAGGAGAAATGTACTTCTTACAAGTATGCGTATGCATGTACTTGAAATTTTACAATTTTTCACGACAGTGGACCTTTAATTGAATTCCCGCCAGCTCTCGCAGTGTCAGCCATCTTGTGTTCAGTAGGCCAGCTATACAGCCCCAAGATCCTATACAACTTTTAAAAGAAATCTTAGCTTTTTTTTATATACCGTATATGTTGGCAAAGCATAGTGTATATTTTTGCTGCACAAGCCATCTCGTAATTTACTGCTACTCAGAAACGTTCTTCCACTTTGATTTTCAGCCAGCATTGATTCCCTATAACCAAGGACACAGGCAGAATTTCCTTCCAGAGGGATGAGTGGAAGCAATGCAGCTGATTATTCTGAGACATCTTCTGCCTCTATCAAACTCCCAGCTTTCTGGGACCCCCTCAATGTGTGCTATATATTCCCAGAGCATCCCAGTGTTCCCTGCATTCCCTCTGTCCCCAGTACTGAGTCTCAGCTTCTCAGTCCTCCTACATGGTGTCCTCCAGCCTTCCTGGTCCTTCATAGGGTGTACTAGCTTCCCACTATCCTCATAGTGTGTCCCACTTTTGAAGGGTTGGAGAATTTCCAGCTTCAAATGGGGGGTTGGGAGAGGAAAAATTGAGTAAAGGCTTGTACCACAGGGAGTGCTACATGTCTTTGATAAAAAAAAAAAAAAAACATTCAGTGTATATTTATTGGTTTGGGTAAGAGTTAGAGCGTTTACAAACTATGGTGCCAAAAGTGAATTTTCCCATTTTGAAGCATCTCTGACTTTTCTGAGCACCTGTCAGGTTTCACGAGGTGATTGATGGGTGATTGATGGGTGATCAGTGGGTGATTAGATGGCAGAACAGATGTAAGCAATGCACTTTGGAGGCTATCTGAGGGTGGGTCTGCGGGCGATCTGATGGTGTGGGTGGGTGATCAGATACCCGTAAGAGGCAGGTTAGGGTCTGATCTGATAGGTGGCAGTGACAGGTGGTGATTGACGGGTGATTGACAGGTGATTACAGGGGAGGATAGATGTATACAGCACACGGGGAGGTCTGGGGAGGATCTGAGAGTGTGTGGGGGGGGGTGATCAGGAGCCCCCAGGGGGCAGTTTAGGACCTAATCAAAGAAATAGCGTTGACAGATAGTGACAGTGAGTGATTGATGGGTGATTAGGGGGGTGATTGGGTGCAAACAGGGGTCTGGGGGGTGGGCAGGGGGGGTCTGAGGGGTGCTGTGGATGATCAGAGGGCAGGGGGGGTTGGATCAGTGTGTTTGGGTGGAGACATGGAGGACTGCAGCCTGCCCTGGTGGTCCCTCGTTCACTGGGACCACCAGGGCAGGAGGCAGCCTGTATAATATGCTTTGTATACATTGCAAAGCGTATTATACTCTTGTATGCGGCCATCGAGTTGTTAATTACCCGCCGCCGATTCCGTACAGGCGGCGGGTAAGAGCACCAAGTGGGCGGAGCCAGTCACCAGCGGCAGATCGTGTAGGAGTGTAGGAGAAAGAGATTGGTGAGTAGACTAAATGGGAGGTAAATATGAGGTTTATATGTTCATTTTCAGTTCAGGTTTGCTTTAAGGCATTAACTCTGTTTCGGCCGGTTTCAAAATTGCGGTGCAATCGATTGGTCTGTGCTCACACTGTGCACACTTACTGGGTCACCCATTATCTTGCATTACTGCATAATCCACTTGGGAGGTACAGATCTTGCTGTAATGCGCTGCAGCCTTTATGTCGGCATTGTGCCGATTTGGATACTTTCGGTGTAAGTCTCCATAGACTTGCCTGGCCCTTTTGACAGGGATGCGGTAGGGAAGAGTAACGCGGTGCAATGCAGTGTGCAAGTGTGCAAAGGCCTGAGGGGCAGCGGGTGTGTAGTACAGTGAGAGAGAGGGATCATAAATAACTGTCAGAACACATAGCAGGGACTGTGGTACCATACATGCTCACCTGCATACTACTTTGCCTGGAACGTAGCTGTTTGCACAAGACTTAGTTTGAACTACAGAGAAAATAAAAAAGGCATATATATATCGTAACACACAATCTAAAGTTCTGAAAGGAGCCAAAACATCCTATTTATAAGTAATTGCTCCAGATGCAGCTGCCCGGGGAGCCACATGTATGGGCAATGTAAAGATCGGTTGAGTGCTTACATTCCCCATAAACCCATCATTAGCAGGCAAACAAGTCCATTTACTTCTCAGAAGCTGAGACAGGTCCTTTGTGAAACTGGGAAGGAAAGCCCAGCGTGTTACAAACTAATTGCTACTTACACGTTTTAGGGTAGTAACTTGCTATTTTTTGCCAAACTCTCAACAGCTAAAACGAGTACCCTGAACAAGGTCGGCACTGCGAGGGACATCAGCGCCTCCCTACACGTAAAGCTTTCCAAGCTGCGTTGTTCAGGGGGATCGAGATGGACCACGCATTTCCAGACAAGGATATAGTATACGTACAAAGTAAGGCTGCCGGTAACAGAGCGCTCTGCTCTATACAATAGTCTCTGAGGTTCATATACACTGAGTAGCCAAACAAACATAGAGTGACGTAACAACGCAGTTCCTTACATAAAGAACACTCAGCTTAGGACGGAAATTAATCATGAAATCAAGTTTAACACGGAAGTTAATGTCAAAAAGGGTATGAAGAAAGATTTAAGACTTTGAATGAGGGAAGATCGTCGGTGCAAGAAGAGCTGGTGCTGGCAGCTCTGAAACGACGACTCTTTTAGGATTTTCTTGCCCAACAGTATCTCGGGTGTTTAGAAAGTGGCAGTTGAGGAAAAAAACTTCAAGACAGTCCGATGCAACAGAAGGGCAACAACACAACAAATTACAGCTGAATTCAATGCAGGTGCATCACAAAGCATATGCCAATGCACAGCAAGACAGACTTTGCAAAGGATGGGCTTTAGCAACAGGAGACCATCAAGAGTGCCTTTGGTATCACAGAAAAATAGGAAAAGATGTGGGTTGGGGCCCTTGCCACCGTGCTCGATCGGTCTCAAATTGGTTTGAGGAACATCAATCAGAGTTTAACCTGATTCCATAGCCAGCTCAGTCCCCTGACCTCAATGCTACTGTGCATTTGTGGGACAAAGTCGAAATATCACTTGGAAACGCCACCATCCAATCTGACCCAACTTAGAGCTGTTTGTTAGCTGTGGCGGTCGTTATCGATTTTCTAGTATGTACAATTGACACATGCTACCAATTTCCACCCGAAATTGGTCGAATCGTCGACTGGGTACCGATTTTCATCAGATTCGATAATAATTATCGAATCTGATGGTCGATCAGCTGCTAAGTCTATGTATGCAGACAGACAAATGACAGCGCTCAAGGTTGCACCTGAAATGAAAACCAACAGAGGCATGCAGAGTCCCACTAGGGCTAAATACATGCCTTAAATGGAAAACAGATGCAAATTATATACTAATTCTAATCTAAAACATTTTGAACACAGATTTGAAGCAATGAATGCAGCTTGCCACTAGTATACTTACGTTCAATTTGTAGAGCTTTCAAACAGAGGTTATGCCTGAATGATCTAACTGCATGGATGTGCAGAGCTCCAGGAACTGGACAGCATTACACACCTAGCACTCAAAACAGGTAAAGGAGGGTGTTAGCTTCAGTAAATAATGTGTGCACAGATTATTCCCTACTGGACTTCCCTACGGCGATGACAGACCCTCACGGGGAAGACCTAACACTAGTCGAGCAATAAAAACATAATTTCCCTTGTGCTGCTAATCATAAATGGTATACACATTTCATCAATCAGGCAGACAGACAAAGATGTATGACCACCTTTATGAGGGATGTGTATCCAATTTGAATTAGGTATTGCCCTCAATATCCAAAAGATTTCCAATTATCACCACAGACCAAATCTAAAATATGCTTACTTAGTACATTAAAAGCACCTGCAATACCACTGTTATGCTGTTATAAGCAATACCAGTTGCCTGGTTGTCCTGCTGATCCTCTGCCTCTAATACTTTTAGCCATAGACCCTGGGCAAGCCTGCATCAGGGGTTTCTGACATTGTCAGATCTGACAAGATTAGCTGCATGCTTGTTTCTGGTGTGACACTACTGCAGCCAAATAGATCAGTAGCTCTGCCAGGAAACTGGTATTGCTTGAAGGGAAAAAAAAATATGGCAGCCTCCATATACTTCTCACTCTAGTTGTTCTTTATATTAAAATAGATATTAAAGGACAACTGTAGTGAAGGGTATATGGAGGCTGCCATATTTACTTCCTTTAAAGCAATATTAGTTGCCTGGCTTCCCTGCTGTTCCTCTGCCTCTGATACTATTAGCCACAAACCCCGAACAAGCATGCAGCAGATCAGGTGTTTCTGACATTATTGTCAGATTTGACCAGATAAGTTGCATGCTTTTTTCTGGTCTAATTCAGACACCACTGCAGCAAAAGGGAACAGCAGGGCTGGCTTGTTTAAAAGGAAATAAATATGGCAGCCTCCATATACCTCTCACTACAGTTATCCTTAAAATTTTAGATATTAAAATGCATATTAAAATGACCACCCGCCCCCTTGTTAATGGAACTAGCAGCTAGTATAGGAATTCAATAAAACACAGTGCTAAGAAAAGCTCTGAAGTTCCCACTGCTGCAGGTCCCCCCCCCTGCCCCCCCCCCCCCCCAGACATCTGCCTGATTTGCCTATGCAAGAAAATGTCCCTGATCACCCGGCTAACATGCACCACTGTGTGTCCGCACAGGGCGACCCTCTCATGGTCATGGCCAAATCTACTTGTCACAAGATGATCCATAGGGATAAAGGAGCCTGAATCTCTGCAATCAGTGACAGTGGCGTGGGATATCTGGTGTTTTTATCCCGTGACACAGCTCAGGTGCTGTTTTATCACATTTGCTGGAAGCGCTGGCAGCGTCCTACACTATTGTTATACTGTTCCGCACTCCAGTAATAATGTCAAACTCGTTTGTTAAAATCATGTCAACAAGTCTTGGACAAGCTCGTAGCCTGCGAGCGGCTGACATAAAAGGTTATTAATGCCGGTATTGTGATGGGCTGGGGGGGAAATGCTTCTCCGAGAGTCAGGAGGATTTGGATAATTCTGCCGAGCGCAGCAAAGCAGCTCTTCCCCTTCTCCTCCGCCGAGCTCGCTCACATCGGCGGAACGCTAATGCGTTATGACTGCTGAGCGCAATGCGGCCTGATTCTCACTCTGTGTCAGAGATCACACGTTCCCCTCCATTCACTGAACTTTCCAAGAAACGCACTTTCTATAAAGAGGCTGTGCCATGGAGATTCTCGTGACATTACGCTCAGCGCATGAAATAAAGGTATAGGAGTAAAGAAAAAGAACAATTTTCAGAAATTAGCCCCCTTCATCATAATGCAACGGGGTGTTTAGTTTTGGCGCAATGCGGCAAGCGATGGCACTACGGCTGTGACAAGTCGCCAAGCGACAGCTGTGATGCCCCGTCAAGCGATAAGTATCACGATTCAGCAAGTGTGAGGAATGGTAAGGGACACCCGATTGCTATATACTGTAGGTGAAGTGGAAGCAAGCTTAGTGTTAGCTGTAGACGCAGTGAGGTTAGTGTTAGGTTTAGCGGTAGTGAGGTTAGTGTTGGGTGCGGCGGTAGTGAGGTTAGTATTAGGTGCAGCGATAGTGAAGTTAGTGTTAGGTGTAGTGACTGTAAGGTTAGTGTTAGGCAAACTATCAGGATTAGTGTTGGGCGCAGCGAGGTTAGTGTTAGGTGCAGTGACAGTGAGGTTAGTGTTAGGTGCAGCAGTAACAAGGTTAGTGTTCGGCACAGCAGTAGGGAGGTTAGTGTTAGGCGCAGCGGCAGAAAGGTCAGTGTTAGATGCAGCAGTAGCAAGGTTAGTGTTAGGTGCAGCGGCAGTGAGGTTAGTGTTAGATGTAGTGACAATGAGGTTAGTGTTAGACACAGCGGTATTAGAAGTTAGTGTTAAGTGCAGTGGTAGTAAAGTTAGTGTTGAGCGCAGTGGTAGTGAGGTTAGTGCTAGGTGCAGTGGTAATGAGGTTAGTGTTAGGCGTACCAGCAGTGAGGTTAGTGTTAGGCACAGTGGTAGCGAGGTTAGTGTTAGGCGCACCGGCAGTAAGGTCAGTATTAGATGCAGTAGCGAGGTAAGTGTTAGGTGCAGCGGCAGTGAGGTTAGTGTTAAGGTGGCCACAAACTGTCCAATTTCTAGTGAAAAATCGTTCGAGCATCAGAAATTCTGATCGGATTGGTTAAAAATAATCTCAGTTGCTGGACACAATTGATTCTGAACGATTATAAAAAAAATCATCCGACTGGATTTTTGTCAAACCAAAATTTGCTTTTTTTTGATTGGTTATGATAGATAGGAAGCATTGGTTCGTTGATGGTGTAGTGAACAATTTTTCTTCCGATCAGAATTTCTGATCGCTCGAACGATTTTTCGCTAGAAATTGGACAGTTGGTAGCCACCTATAAATGTAGTGACAATGAGGTAAGTGTTAGGCGCAGCGGTAGTGAAGTTAGTCTTAAAGCCAATGGGTACCGGTAAAAAAAAGAAAAAGTCAGATACTCACCTAAGGAGAGGGAAGGCTCGGTCCTAATGAGCCTTCCCTCTCCTCTCCCGGTGCCCTCGGTGCTGCGCTGGCTCCCCCGTTCGCGTCCGCCGCCGCAGGGACTTCTGAGGTCTTCGGGAGCACTCGGGCTTCCGAAGACGGGCCGCTCCATACTATGTACGCGCGAGCGCGTCATAGAGGGCGCTCGCGCATGCGTAGTATGGAGCGGCCGCGTCATCGGGAGCCCGAGTGCTCCCGAAGGCTTCCGAAAGCTCCCGAAGGCATGCGGAAGTGGCAGTATTTGACCGAACTGGTCGAATACTGCCACGGGGGATCCTGCGCAGGACCGGGCACTGGGAGAGGAGAGGGAAGGCTCATTAGAACCGAGCCTTCCCTCTCCTTAGGTGAGTATCTGACTTTTTCTTTTTTTTACCGGTAAACATTCACTTTAAAGCGAATCCGAGATAAAAAACTAACTATAATGAGTAACTTGTCTATATATCTTATCTAAAGTTTAGATTGTTTACACAGCAAATCCATCTGCATACAGCTTCAACAGTTTATGATGATGTATTCCTGTGATACAATGAGAGCGGTCATGTTCCGTTTGTCATCATTACAAAGGTAATCTGCAACTGCATCTCCACCCCTCAGCCTCTGAAAGATTCACTCCCCCCTCCCCTCTGCCTCTGAAATCTCTGGCTAGTAACCTCCTCCTCCTCCTGCCCAGACTGAGCTCCCATAAGCCCTTTCTACATGGGTGTTTTGGAGAAATTGTGGGCGAGGCTTGTTTAGTTTATAGGGAACTAGAGTATTAAAACAAAAACAAAAAAGTATTTGGCTTCAGGAATGCCCTATAACCTATATGCATTTATGCAATGAATAAAAGTTCATCTCTGAACCACTTTAAGTGCAGAAGTAGTAAGGTTAGTGGTCCGCGCAGGGGTAGTGAGGCTGGTGCTAGGTGCAGTGGTAATGAGGTTAGTGTTAGGCGTACCTCGGCCTTTTGGCTAAGATCAAGTGTAGTATCTGTTCTTGAGGTTTTTGGGGGGACCTGGAGGGATGGCACTGTGGCAGGGTGTCCTTCCTGGTAGTAATTCCCAAGGGCTGATTGAATTGATCTATACCATGGTCGAGGCTGAAGGGCTGAGGGCTTTGCTTAGGCGTACTGCCCCTGGAAGTGGCGCTCCAGGTGCACCTGAAAAAACCTGAGATGTGGCAGATCTCAGGCGGAAGTAGGGTGCTTTGGTCTGTACTGCCCATATGCATAGCCAACTAACGCAGCTCCCCGGCCTTTTGGCTAGGGAGAGTGCGGAATTTTTATTACTCCGGCCGCAAGGTCGGGGCCAGCTTGCTGGCACCGGGGACTTCGGTTCCCAGGGGACTTCGGTTCCCACCTGGCTCTCTCTCGGGGGAGCCACGGACCATGTGGATGGCCACGTGGCCCAGGCCCTGTGGGCAACCACAGGGCAGTCCAGGGTCCTCCAGCCCTTTGGGTGTTGGAGGATGCCGCCAGTGTCCTCCGACCCTCGGGTTGGAGGATGCTTAGTACCCCCTGCGCCGATGGCAAAGGGGGATAAGTTCCCTTCGGGGAACACCGGAAGGGCCCTGCTGTATTGTGGGGCCTGTGGCTACTCGTGCACGTTTTGTGGGGGTGCTTTAGGGCACTCACGGTTTTTCTGTGCACGGGGCTAATAGCCTTGCTTACCCGGGACTCCTGTTGCATGCAACAGGAGCCAAGAAAGCTAAAAAAAAAAAACAGTGAGGTTAGTGTTAGGTGCAGTGGTAGTGAGGTTAATGTTATGTATACAGCTGCCGCAGTTTCAAGATTCTGCTGCGGTGACCAACTACTGCTGCGGCACGTCCCCAACAAATGCAATGCATGATGTAGTCTTTCAGTGTGAGTAAATCTCCAGGCCAGCAGCTGGAAATGCATGACACCGCAAGGGCCCCTCCTCCCCCTTACAGTAGGGCTTAGTGTCCCCCCCCCCCCTTCCCTATATGCCTTCCCTAGTGCTCCAGTGATTCTCC
This sequence comes from Hyperolius riggenbachi, assembly GCF_040937935.1. Taxonomy (NCBI): domain Eukaryota; kingdom Metazoa; phylum Chordata; class Amphibia; order Anura; family Hyperoliidae; genus Hyperolius; species Hyperolius riggenbachi. The sequence continues at coordinate 209,249,647 of NC_090656.1, forward strand.
CACTGATTTTGTAAAGAAGTACTAAGAATCCCCTATGATCGGATGGACTAGTCCAAAACCTGTCAAATATGTCTGCTTTAGTTCAAGTAAGGAAAAAAGTTAAATATAACGCATTTTACTCTGGGAGAAATGCACATCTCATATGACTATGTACATGCGTAATCTAAATTTTACAACTTTTCAGAATAGTCGTCCTTTAACCCATACACAGGTAGATGAAGGTCTGATCTAGCAAGTAATAAATCTTCAAATTGAAGTGGGGGATGGGGGGGGGGGGGAGTTGGGGTTGTGTCATCCTGTCCCATTTAGTGTCACAACTACGAAAGAAAGTACTCAGGGTGAATAATATATGTATCACGTGTTCCCTCAGGGGACAGGCCCCTAAAAGCACTAAAATATAACTTGTATTAGTTAATTTAAAATGAAAAGAGCAGCAAAACGTACACAGTACATATATCAGACAGTGCTATAAAGAGGCTAACTCAGTCCAATTCTCAAACTCTCACTCACTTCTAGTGGACAGTATGGTGAGGTAGTTACACACACCCTATAACACACACTCAACATGTTTCACCCTTTTGGGCTTCGTCAGGAGTGACAATACATAACTACAGTGTAAAACAAAAAACCCTCCACCAAAATAAATCAATCAAAAAACTGTCAGCATAACAGCCCCTGAGCTCTTTTTTTTTTACCTATTTATTTTGGTGGGGGGGGGAGTGGGTTTACACTGTTACCACTGGCAGCTGCTTTCCTCGGTGGCCACTGATGTCCCTAGTGGTCACTGCTGTCCCAAGTGGTCGCTGCTGTCCCTAGTGGTCACTGCTATTACTAGTGATCCTTGCTGTTATTAAGGGTCACTGCTGTCCCTAGTGGTCACTGATGACATCAGGTTTACTGCTGTCCTTACTGGCCACTGCTGTCCCTAACTGCTCCCAGTCTCTAAAGGGGCCCATACATTAGAACAAGTATGGGCAGATTCGACCAAGAGATAAATTTATCTCTAATCGAATCTACCCATACACTACAGGCCGATTCCCGTCCGATTTCAGCATGAAATCATCAGGGAATCGGCCAAGCCGCCGCTGCCCGCCCCGCCGCTGCCCCCAAAATGTAGAAATGTATGTAATGTAGTGCATTTATACATTACCTGTCCTGTAGCAGCTTCCGCACGGTGTCCGTCTATCTCGCCGGGTAACAGCCGCATACACGCTAGCAGCGTATAGAGTTTGATGTCAGCCGCTATGCGCCTTCGTGACGAGAGCGCCACCGGCGTGTATGCGGAACACGGAGATGGACGGAAACCGCGTGGAGGCTGACACCGGACAGGTAATGTATACATGCACACACACTGCATACATTTATACATTGCGGCGGCAGCAGCGAGGGTTTCGTTGTCTTGTCACTTGTTCACAAATCGGCCGCCGTACCACCGCGCACCCGACCAACCAACCTCGGCCTAAAAATTTCCAGCATGCGTGATCGTCTGTGCAGCCAATTTATGTCCCCAAATTGGTTGCTTTGTTGGTCGGGCATGCACTTGGCAGCACCAATTTTCATCCAATTCAATTATAATAATCGAATTGGATGGTCGATTGGTTGGTTGGTCGTCTAGTGTATGGCCCCCTTAAGTTTTGGTTAAACTGACTTATCTGCACAGTTATAATGTAAGCCCCTGATAGGTGCTAGCGGTTGGGAAATGCATCACACAAGCCACATTGGTGCAATGATACAATGAGCACTGTGCTGTCTTTTTTTAATGTTTTTAGATAGCGGGACATTAGAGGATTCTGTTTCTAGCTCACACCCAATACATGTAGGATTATTTACAACTCACCCTCCTGTCCTGCGTGAGCACACGACAAATAATGCAGAGAAGCTACTTTACACATGAACTGTACCCTCCCACAGTGCGGTGCAACAAAGAGTTAACAATAAACACAGGACCGCGGCAGACATAATCATTATTCATCTCCCATCTCTCCTTCCCTCGTCTCATAGCACTTGTTTTCCTAATAGGATTTTAATTTTGTAATTGGATTGCTTTTCAAATCCCTAATGTTGCAAAGTGGTGTTTTTCTTGCAGAGATGTTTTGGCAACACAGCCACCGGTGGGGGTGGGGAGGGTTGCATTTGGTGTCTAGGAAGGGAAGGGTGGGAGCGCACACAGGGGACTTGCGTCTATGTTACACAAAATCTTTTTTTTTTTTTTTTTTTTACAAACCCCAAAGTCACAAGGACAAATTGGCTTAATTTCAATGTGGTTTTATCAAACACTAGAGCCAAACACTGTTTTAATCATCTTGTCCCTTTTATAATATTATCAATCCTCCTAGGATAACACAAGAAGGATAAGAGACACCCAAATAGGATAAAATACTGGTTAGTAGTGATTTTACTCCTAATAAGGGCAATATAGTATTTACAATGTACAAGGTGACAGGACGTTTTGCTAACAGCTGTTGCGGCTCTTCTGCTTGCAATGCAATGACCATATGGATCACACCAAAGCTTCCCTGACTTAACATAAGACAAAATGAGGGCAATTTGTATTTATTCATTTAGTACATATTTAGTGCTGACATCTTCTGCAGCCCTTTACAGATCATATAATCTTGTCACCAACTGTCCCTCATAGAGACTCACAATCTAATCCTTACCAGGGTCCTATGCCTATTATTGTCTTAAGGCCTAGATTTTTGGGGGAGCCATTTAAATTAGGTGATGTCTCTGTGCTGAGAAAGAAACTTGCACTCTCCTGTCAACACTATACTTTGTACAACTCCTTCTGGTTCATCTGACTGGCCTTTCCAACGGGAATCTATCTAAAATAGCTTAATCAAAACTGTGTGAGTAAAGTAAAGGCATAATATCCATTTACCTTTACTTACAAGGAAAGACACTGGGAGGTTGAACTAGAGCTTTAAAGAAAAACTCTGAGGAAAAAAAGGAAAAAGGAAAGTTAGATACTTAAAGCAAACCTGAAGTCAAAGCACTTAGGCTCCCGAAGACTTCTGAATCCTCAGACGGTGGCACAGAGCAGTCTTTGACCATTTGGTGGAAGACTGGTAACGGGTGCTATCGATGGAATGAGAGGAGGAGAGGAACAGGAGGGCTGTATAGGACACAGAGGCCTCCCAGATCCTCCTCAAGCCCACCACTGTTGCCCGGGACCCTGTTCCTCTTCGTGACCATTCCTATTCGTGTACAAGCTTCTTCGTACTGGGCATGCCCAAGCACAGTCTGCACATGCCCAGTAGCACAAAGCTGCTTATTCACGGAGCATAAAGGCACGCACAAGCACTTTTGTGCTACTGGGCATGTGCAGACCATACTCACACAGTACGTTCGTGCTCATACATAGATGGCAGTGCAGCTGATAGGGCATATCTGACAAGCCTTTGGCAGATATGCTTAGAGGGTTCCAGTGCTGGAACAGTGGGCACCTAGAGGATCTCACCTCCACTAAGGTAACTATTTTGTATTATTTTTTTCACTTCAGGTTCACTTTAAACAAGCAAGTCTCACATGTTTTATGCACACCTGAAATGAGAGGGATGGAGGCTGACATCTTTATTTACCTCTGAACACTGCACATTGCCTGGCTGTCCTGCTGATCTTCTAATACTTTTAGCCATAGACCCTGAACAAGCATGCAGATCAGATGTTTCTGACTGAGGTCTGACTAGACAAGCTGAATGCTTGTTTCAGGTGTGTGATTCAGACGCTACTGTAGCCAAATAGCCTGTAACTTGACTTAAAGGGACTCAGAGCTCCAGAATAACAAAGATTTATACATACTTGGGGCTTCCTCCAGCCTCATCAGCTTAGATAGCTTAGATAGATCCCATGCCGCCGTCCTCTGATGTCTGCAGCGCCACTACCGTCTACGCAGGAGAAGTGCGCTCTTTGTGTATCTCTCCAGCAGCTGCTGGAGAGATACGTAGAGGGCGCACTTCCCTTACGTCAGACTGGCTCCGACTGACGGAAGTGCTGGGACTCGGTACTGGCGCTGCAGACATCAGAGGACGGCGGTGTGGGATCGATCTAAGCTGATGGGGCTGGAGGAAGCCCCAGGTATGTATAAATCTTTGTTATTCTGGAGCTCTGAGTCCCTTTAAGTCAAGTTACAGGCTATTTTGCAAACAAAACGCTGTTGTCCAGGCTCATGATACTTGTCAGTACAAATCTTCAAGTACAACTGAAGTTAGAGGGATAGGGAGGCTGCTATATGTATTTCCAATTAAACAATGCACGTTGCCAGGTGGCAGCTCCGCTGATCTCTTTTGCTACAGTAGAGTCTGACTCACACACCTGAAACAAGCATGAGGCTAACCCAGTCAAATTTCAGTCAGAAACACCTAATCTACATGATTGTCCAGAGTCTATGACTAAAAGTATTGGAGGCAGAGGATCAGCAAGACAGCCAGCCAATGTACATTGTTTAGAAGGAAATACATATGTCACCCTTTATATCCCTCTCAGTTCAGGTGTGCTTTCAGACCCCACTACTCCTACAAGTCCCTTTCCCCGACCACCTCTCCAGTTTCTACTGCTCTGGTCTTGATAAACTGCTCCACTCTCATTTCCATGGCCGCTCCGCTGCATGCTGGGCCGTGTTCCCTAATTCACTGTAGTCCTGCAATAAAGCAGTCTGCCGACTCTAGACCTTTGTGAACCAGCACGCTACGCTATGAATTTCTGATGACAGTAGTGCCATTATGCCAACTCAGCCGTGCCTGGGTAAACCCATCCCCTCTTATGAAATATTCATGCGTTCAAAGTGAGACAGCGGGCAGCAGATTTTACAATGCCAAAGCAACAATGAGCGGTATTTGAATCTGCGGCTAATGGCCGGTGAGCCGGTGACACCAGGAATCCGCCCGTGCGGCATCGACACCGCCGATGAATAGGCAGCCACAGAGGCATTATAATGAGCAGTTGTTTCCTGATGCTTCTCCCCCACGTAATAGGGAGAAAAATTATGCACGAGTGACTCATATACAATGCAGAATATGGCAGACATCTGTTGATCCATCATAAAGGCATATTGTTCATTAGCAGAAATTAATTCTCTCAGCTCTGAATGAGCTACTAGTGATCACAGATATGATGCTAACAAGCCAGGCTCACTGCACGATTACTGAGCGATTCTACAATAGGAAGTAAGTGTGTGTGTGTGTGTGTGTGTGTGTGTGTGTGTGTCTGTCTGTGTGTGTGTGTGTGTGTGTCTGTGTGTGTGTGTGTGTACAGTGTGTACAGTGTGTGTGTGTGTGTGTGTGTGTGTGTGTGTGTGTGTGTGTGTGTGTGTGTGTGTGTGTGTGTGTGTGTGTGTGTGTGTAGTGTGTGTGTGTAGTGTGTGTGTGTGTGTGTGTGTGTGTGTGTATCTGTGTGTGTGTGTGTGTGTGTGTGTGTGAGTGTGTGTGTGTGTCTGTGTGTGTGTGTGTGTGTGTGTGGGGGGGGGGGGGTTAGGGGAGTGAATTTGAACTCTTTTCAAGCCATCACAATGGCTCCTGTCTACCTGGAAATGCCAAGTTCAGTGCAGATGGCGGTTGGAGTCCTCCAAGCCATATGGCTGTTCTATTTTAAAGCAACACTCCGGCACAAATGTTTTCCTAGGCAACACTCAGAGCTTGTTTTGTCTATTTTAGAAGCAGAGAACAAATAAATCACTTCCTAAACAGGAGCCCTCCCTCTGCAAACTGGGAGATAGAGCCTGCCGATAACTCCACTGCGGAGGACTCGATGCAAAAAAGGAAGAAAAAGAAAAAAAAAAAAAAGGTTTTTCTTTGCTAAGCAACAGGGTATAACATATTTCTACTAGAGAAGTTAATGTCCAAATTATACATTAACGTCTTTAGTAGAAATATGTTATACCTTGTTGCTTAGTGAGGTATATATATATATATTTTATACGTTGTCTATAGCTCTACCCAGAAAGTATGACATTAGCTCCTTAACAAGCCTTAAGATCCATATAGGGGCAGGGAATGGTTTAACTACTTAAGGACCGAGCTAATTGAAGTCTACTCCCTATTTTGGTGGTTACCTGGCTGACAGGGCGTAGCTATCAATCAGCCGCCACTGCGTGCATTCGCCGTTTCCGTCGCTCCCGCTGATCTCGCCAGTGAATCCCGAGGTCTGTCGCCGCAGCTCACTTGCTCTGCCTGTCTCTATGACAGCAGAGCCCTGTGAGCGGGTCAGGTGCAGATTTCATTGGCTCCTGGCCATTGGCTCCTGGCTCCTGGCTTTGTCTTTCAATGCAAGCAACTCCCATTGGCTTACATTGATAGGCAGGGTCAGGAGCAAATGAAAGCAGAGAAGGCAGAGTGGGTGGCCCAGGATCCCGACGTGCGGCGGTGACGGCAATTGTGGCGGGTATGTGTGGCGATTTGTCGGTATCTGTCGGTGTTCCGCCATTTTTTGTACCAATGGTCTCTGGCCCTTAAAGAGAACCTGTACTGAGTAAAAATATTTAAAATAAACACATGAGGTAACTTCAAATGGGCATTCCATAGTTACCTTGCCACCAGTTCCTCTCAGAAGCTCACCATTTTCTTCTGACAATAATCCCTTCCAGTTCTGACAAGATTTTGTCAGATCTGAAATATATCAGTTGCTGTCAGTAAAATATCAGTTGCTGTCAGTTATAGCTGAGAGGAAAACTGATGTACCAGGTAATGTCCATGTTTCTCTATGGCTCAAGTGGGTGATGTTACAGTTTAACTGTGTGCTGACCAGAAAGCTGTTATGGGTAATGGCCATTTTCAAAATGAAGGACGGAAAATTCCCTTGATCACAGTGAATAAACAGGACGCGGGACAGGAGAAAGACACTGAGGAGTAGACTACACGGAAGGTAAGTATGACTTGTGTATGCTTATTTTGACTTTTAATTTTCAGTTCAGGTTTTCTTTAAGGGGGCAGAGACCGCTGGTACATAAGTGGTTAAAGCTAACCTAAATTGAAAATTAAAAGTCAAAATAACCATACACATGTCATACTGACCTCCAGTGTAGTCTACTCATCAATCTCTTTCTCCTCTCCTGGGTCCTGTTTGTCCATTGTGATAAATGGAATTCTCCATCCTCATTTTAAAAATGGCCGTTACCCCATAACAGCTTCCTGGTCAGCAACCTATTAACCTGTAATATCGCCCACTTGAGCCATAAGAAAACATGGACCTTACCTTGGACATCAGTTGTCCTTTCAGTTATAACCGACAGCAACTGATATAGTTCTTGTCAGAACTGGAAGGAATCATTGTTAGAAGAAAACAGTGAGCTTCCGTCAGGAACAGAAGGCAAGGTAAGTACGTAATATTCATTTGCAGGTACATTATGGGCCTTTTTTAAATAATTTAACTCGGTTCAGGTTCCCTTTAAAGTAAACCTATATAAATATACAAATACATAATATAATAAACCCCAAATGTATACAGGGAAGCCCCTTAGATAAATACAAAGTCTTAACCCTTTCCAATCCAATTTCTGGAGCAGCACTGCTGCTGTGGCAGGGACCCATATCTCCTTGCACAACAGAGAATGCGACCCAGCGTTAGGGGGAGAAGGCAGGCCAGCACCAGCTTGTACGCTGTAGCTCTGATTGTATGGGCAACAGCAAAATTGCATAATTAGGCAATGCAGCAAGGTGCCAGAAGGGCTCAAAGTGTTAGAGTTTGTACGACACTTTGATCCACATAGAGTAATGCCATCCTGGACTAGAACCAGCAATGCCTCCCCTAGTGATGAGCCCAAATGCACCCACGTAATATATATATACGGTATATTTATTTATTTTTTTGAAAGAATGTGCCCCACGTAATATTTACGTGGCACAACGGCGGAGGACGGGGTCAAAAGAGATTAAAGTGTCAGACTAATTCTGACACTTTGATCCACATGGACTGACCCAAGCAAAGCTTTTATCTGCCAACAGCGCCACCTAGGGACAGCCATTTTTCCTATGTTGGACTACATGTGACACTATGCTGGAAAAGGCCAATGTTAGACAGTTCAATATAGTATTGCAAAGGGTTAAGGCATCCACCATCTCCATTATCCACTCATACTCCTACATCAGGGACTCTTTTCCTGACCTAAAGCTAAATCTGTCCCCTAAGGAACTATGACCTGCCTCTACTCTGACAATAGCTTAAACACACTGATAAGTCATCACTCTTCTTTCTCCTCCTTTAAAATGTGCCTAATGTAAGATTGTCAGCAGGGTGCTGCCCCTCCCTCACACAAGGTGCAGGGGGCTGCAAGAAGCAGATTGGTGGACTTATAATAACTGTATTCATTATGTAACAAAATATTAATGAATAACTGAAGCAAAGGGTATATGGAAGCTGCCATGTTTATTTCCTTTCAAACACTACCAGTTGCCTGTCTCGATCACGTCAAATCCAGCGCAGGAGATTTGGGTGCAGACAGCGCCACCATAGACCGTAATAGGAATTACAGCGGCGACCAGTGAGTAACTTCAGCGCCATCAGAAGACGGAGCTGAAGTTACTTTTAAAACACTGGAATTCGGCCGCCAGCAATAGCTGGAAGCCGAATGACATAATCCCCACCAGCCACGTGGCCCTGGAGGGGGAATAGTAATTAACACCGCCGGGATTTGTGCAGGAGAAGAGTAAGCCGTATATTGGCTGTATCCTGTGCCCAAGTCTCCCGGATTTAGCTTGTACACGCCTGTCTGATCTGCTGCTCTTTTTGGCTGCAGTAGTGTCTGAATCACACACCTGAAACAAGCATGCAGCTAATCCAGTCAGACTTCAGTCAGAACACCTGATCTGCATGTCTGTTCAGGGTCTATTTCTAGAGGTAGAGTCTCACTGGGAATGCCATCTGCATTGTGTAAAAGGAAATAAATATGGCAGCCTCCTTATCCCTCTCACTTCAACTGTGCTTTAAAGCAAGGCATTACTTTCTTAAAAAAAAAAAAATTAAAATAAGAGGAAAAAGGAAGTATTTGTCCCCTCAGCAGTGTAGAGTCTGGCAGAGCTGGAGATGGACGAGGGTTCTGTTTGGTATGTGCGGAACACTCCAGCAACCAATCACAGCTCTGCCATAGTTATTTCCCCAGGATATGAAAAGCAGCTTCCAATGCTAATCCAAGAGTATTTGCAATGCAGATGTTAAGCTTATTCCTAGAAAATTGGGGTCACCATGTTACATTCCATTGGAGGAGATGATAGAAAAAAATGTGTCCACTTCACCAAAGGAGGATTTTCTAAGCTGAGATCAAGGCTGGATTTATACCCCCGGGGGCCAACGTTCTTGCAGCTCCCCTTCCATGCGCAGCAGCTGCCCTCCCATTCCATGTACAGCCCCCTCTTCCATGTGTAACATTCATCTACAGCAGCCTCCTAGTTATACAGAACCCTATTTCCATGTGTTACAGATCTTCTTATTTGCGACCTCCCTATTCCATTTGCAGCCTCCTCTTCCATCTGCAGCAATCCCTCTTTAGTGTCCAGCCACCCCTTGACCAGCTGCCACCCAAGGTCTGGCCTTTGTGGCCTTTCCAAAAACCTCTCCTATTATCCAGCAGTCCCTTTCTTCAAACCTCTCCCATTATCGACCAATTTCTTCCTCAAATCCCCTCCCATTATTATCCAACAGTCCCTACCTACAAACCTTCCCAATTATCCATCAGTCCCTACGTTCAAACTCCTCCCATTTTCCATGAGTCCCTAGCTTTAGACCTCAGTGCTTTCCTCAGGGCGTGTATCTGTGTTACGGTGCACCAGAAGTCCTCAATCTGACGAGCTTCCATAACTACGTTAGCGTGTGTATCTGAGTTGATGTGCGCCGGACCAGAAGTCGTGTAAATCTATGGCGACGAATGTGTTTTGAAAATGTTGGCGGTGCGGCGACGTTGAGCCACGCATGCACGGAAGTGTATTTTTTCAATATGCTTCCATACACTTCCGCATACCCGAAACAGGAAGTGCAGTCGTATGGTTAGGAGCGGCACACCTTTCCGTATATTGAGGGTGCTGAACCTCAGATGCAAAGCTACATCTATCACAGTTTCAAGCAGTTCAAGGATAGGTTCGCACACCAGCTTCTCCAAAGAGCCACAAGGTAGTTTTTATTTCACCATAACGTGTCAACACAAAGTATGACAATTGTTTCGGGGCCACAAGAGGTCCCCTTCTTCAGATAAGTGCAGACAAACATTTTACTGAACAGTGCACACCACATTAAATACATACAAAAGATTAAAACAGGTCAACCCACTGTAGCTGGAAACACACCCACTCATTAGATTGTAAACATGTACTGTATGGGGCGATCCATGCTAATAATACACATAAGACACAAGCTGAACAACTGTGCTCATCATGTATATAATGCCCACTAATGGGTCTCATGGCAAACTTTTGCTAAATAGCATCAAATAGTCCCAAATATAATGCAAAGCAATACTGTCACGCACCAATATGTTCAAATCGATTGGCCGTCCATTCCCGCCACTGGAGAGAATGGACGGCCAATCGATTTGAACATATTGGTGCGTGACAGTATTGCTTTGCATTATGTTTGGGACTATTTCATGCTATTTAGCAAAAGATTGCCATGAGACCCATTAGTGGGCATTATATACATGATGAACACAGTTGTTCAGCTTGTGTCTTATGTGTATTATTAGCATGGATCGCCCCATACAGTACATGTTTACAATCTAATGAGTGGGCGTGTTTCCAGCTACAGTGGGTTGACCTGTTTTAATCTTTTGTATGTATTTAATGTGGTGTGCACTGTTCAGTAAAATGTTTGTCTGCACTTATCTGAAGAAGGGGACCTCTTGTGGCCCCGAAACAATTGTCATACTTTGTGTTGACACATTATGGTGAAATAAAAACTACCTTGTGGCTCTTTGGAGAAGCTGGTGTGCGAACCTATCCTTGAACTGCTCGAAACAGGAAGTGATCTCAAGTGAACGTCACTTCCTGTTTGGGCTGATGCCAGAAAAGGTAAACCGCATAGTAACGCGGTATTCCCTGAAGGCCTGTTTTTGTCGGTGCGGTGGGCGCGCCGCACCGGATCGCTGACGCCGAAATACAGTGTGAAACCGGACTCAAACTTCCCCAATTATCCACCAGTCACTACCCATTATCCAATGGTCACTACTTAGAAACTTCTTACTTCATTAAGCAGTCACTACCTTCAAACACCTCCCATTATCTAACAATCATCACTTCCATACTGCTCCCATCACCCAATCACCCACTCCCCTCGTTCACCTCCCATCATGCACTAGTCACTGAAGATACTGCTTCCATTCCTCTCCAACACCTATCATTCACCAGTCACTGCTTCCCACCATGGACTGGCGGTTGCCTCCGTACCACTCCTACGACTCACATCATTCTCTATTATACTGATGCTGTATCAGCTTGTTTGGTAATGAGATCATACAACCACAAGAGATGCTTCTATTCCTGTAGTAACAAGTGTGAGCTGTCTATTCCCTGAAAGTATCCTCCAGTCACAGCCTCCTTTGCCCTACATTTTCCATCGCCATAACATTATTTTCCAGCCTTCTCCTCCATCTTCCTCCATGCAGCTGTCACTGGCTACTTCCCTCTCAAACCTCTCATCATCTCATGTCAGGAGAAAGCCTTATGTCATCCTGACAAGCAGAATTGGCTACACGCTCCTCTTTGGTGTGACATTCTTCTGCATATTGTCACAGCTCCAACTCTGCCCATTATACGGAGAATCTGTGTATTCCGCCGGCTCAGCAACCTCTCGTATAATCCTACTGCCAGTGAATCTGCAGTTTGCATGGACATTATTATTTTATTACACGCAGACCAGCAGATTCCACTTCCGAATGTTCCCTGAACCCTTTCATGTCTACAAAACCATCCACCTTCTCATCTTACAAGAAGAGTGAAAGGAGTCAAACGCAGGGAAGCCACTTGTGAGCAGGCTTATAAGAAAAGCAATTTCTTTAGCTGAATGTGATGGCGACGGGTCAGGAGAAGCTATAAAGGCACGGAGCTACAATTGTGACCACTGCAGAGCTTATTTCATAAGTCATGGTTATAATATGGAAGCAGTACGGATATTTAAAATGACCCTGAAGCGCAAAAAAAGAAAAAGACTGATGGCAGTGGTTAGTACTTTTGCCAGCATGGTGGCATAGTGGTTAGCAATTTCGCCTTGCAGCGCTGGGTCCCTGGTTCGAATCCAAGCCAAGGCACAATCAGCATGGAGTTTGTATGTTTTCCCTGTGTCTGCGTGGGTTTCCTCTGGGCACTCCAGTTTCCTTTCACATCCATCCATCAATTGGCTTCCCCCTTATTGGCCCTAGATTACGATACATACAGTGTGTTGCAAAAGTATTCGGCCCCCTTGAAGTTTTCCACATTTTGTCATATTACTGCCACAAACATGAATCAATTTTATTGGAATTCCGCACGAAAGGCCAACACAAAGTGGTGTACACGTGGTAAGTGGAACGAAAATCATACATGATTCCAAACATTTTTTACAAATAAATAACTGCAAAGTGGTGTGTGCATAATTATTCGGCCCCCTTTGATCTGAGTGCAGTCAGTTTCCTATAGACATTGCCTGATGAGTGCTAATGACTAAATAGAGTGCACCTGTGTGTAATCTAATGTCAGTACGAATACAGCTGCTCTGTGAGGGCCTCAGAGGTTGTCTAAGAGAATATTGGGAGCAACAACACCGTGAAGTCCAAAGAACACACAAGACAGGTCAGGGATCAAGTTATTGAGAAATTTAAAGCAGGCTTAGGCTACAAAAAGATTGCCAAAGCCTTGAACATCCCATGGAGCACTGTTCAAGCGATCATTCAGAAATGGAAGGAGTATGGCACTATAAACCTACCAAGACAAGGCCATCCACCTAAACTCACAGGCTAAACAAGAAGAGCGCTGATCAGGAATGCAGTCAAGAGGCCCATGGTGACTCTGGACTAGCTGCAGAGATCTACAGCTCAGGTGGGGGAATCTGTCCATAGGACAACTATTAGTCATGCACTTTACAAAGTTGGCCTTTATGGAAGAGTGGCAAGAAGAAAGGCATTGTTAACAGAAAGCATAAGAAGTCCCGTTTGCAGTTTGCCACAAGCCATGTGGGGGACACAGCAACCATGTGGAAGATGGTGCTCTGGTCAGATGAGACCAAAATTGAACTTTTTGGCCAAAATGCAGAACGCTATGTGTGGCAGAAAACGAACACTGCACATCACTCTGAACACACCATCCCCACTGTCAAATATGGTGGTGGCAGCATCATGCTCGGGAGGGGGGGGGGGGGGGGGTGCATCTCTTCAGCAGGGACAGGGAAGCTGGTCAGAGTTGATGGGAAGATGAATGGAGCCAAATACAGGGCAAACCTGGAAGAAAACCTCTTGGAGGCTACAAAAGACTTGAGACTGGGGCGGAGGTTCACCTTCCAGCAGGACAATGACCCTAAACATAAAGCCAGGTCAACAATGGAATGGTTTAAAACAAAACATACTGTATCTATGTGTTAGAATGGCCCAGTCAAAGTCCAGATCTAAATCCAATCGAGAATCTGTGGCAAGATCTGAAAACTGCTGTTCACAAACGCTGTCCATCTTATCTGACTGAGCTGGAGCTGTTTTGCAAAGAAGAATGAGCAAGGATTTCAGTCTCTAGATCTGCAAAGCTGGTAGAGACACACCCTAAAAGACTGGCAGCTGTAATTGCAGCAAAAGGTGTTTCTACAAAGTATTGACTCAGGGGGCCGAATAATTACGCACATCCCACTTTGCAGTTATTTATTTGTAAAAAAATGTTTGGAATGATGTATGATTTTCGATCCACTTCTCACATGTACCAAGGTAAGGCAGAGTTATTAAATGCTTTCTTTGCTTCTGTCTTCACAAAGAAAACAGCACTGTTGCAAATTACAGAGGCAGAAGAGTCTCAATCTTCTAACTGTAATATTAAATACTTAACGCAGAAAGAAGTAAAGGCAAGACTAAATAAATTAAAAATAGACAAGGCACCTGGCCTGGATGGCATGCATCCTCGGGTCCTAAGGGAATTAAGTTCAGTTATAGCTAAGCCCCTTTATCTTATCTTTTGTGACTCTCTTGCAACTGGCAGAGTCCCAGTGGATTGGCATACAGCCCACGTTTTCCCATTATTTAAGAAGGGCAAAAAATCTGATCCAGGAAATTATAGACCTGTAAGCTTAACATCAGTTGTATGCAAACTATTTGAAGGGTTACTAAGAGATACTATACATGACTTCATAGTAGAAAATAATCTTATTTCTCAGCATCAACATGGGTTTACTAAAGACAGGTCCTGTTTGACTAACATGCTCAGCTTTTATGAGGTAGTGAATGCTAATATGGATATTGGGAATGCTGTAGATGTGGTATACTTGGACTTTGCAAAGGCCTTCGACACTGTTCCCCACAGAAGTCTGGTGCAAAAGTTGAGGATGCAAGGACTGGGGAAGAGTTTGTGTGCATGGATAGGGAACTGGCTAATGGACAGAAAACAAAGAGTTGTGGTTAATGGATCATATTAAATGGGAGACTGTTAGCAGTGGGGTCCCACAGGGGTCTGTACTGGGTCCAGTGCTCTTCAATGTATTTATTAATGACCTAGTAGATGCAGTAGTGAGCAATGTTGCTATTTTTGCAGATGATACAAAATTGTGCAGAATCATCAACTCTCAGGAAGATAGTGTCATATTGCAACAGGATCTGGATAGGATGGCTATATGGGCACATACATGGCAGATGAAGTTCAATGTTGACAAATGTAAAGTCATGCATTTTGGTCGAACCAATGGTCTAGCACCATACAAAATAAATGGGATACAGTTGGGGACATCAAACTTGGAGAAGGACTTAGGAGTACTCATCGACAACAAGTTAAATAATCGTACTCAATGCCAAGCCGCTGCAGCTAAAGCGAACAAAATTTTGGGATGCATTAAAAGGGAAATAAAAACTCGAGATGCTAGCATAATATTGCCCCTGTTTAACTCTCTAGTAAGGCCACATCTGGAATATGGAATTCAGTTCTGGGCACCACATTACAAAAAAGATATTGCAGTTTTAGAGCCGGTGCAGAGACGAGCTACAAAATTGATACGTGGGATGGAAGGTCTCGCTTACCAAGAAAGGTTAGATAAACTGGGTTTATTTAGTCTAGAGAAAAGACGCCTTAGAGGGGATCTAATTAACATGTATAAATACATCAGAGGGCAATATAATAGCTTGGCGGATGAGCTTTTTATCCCTAGGCCTTCTCAAAGAACTAGAGGACATGATCTGCGCATGGAGGAGAAACGTTTTAGCCATTTATTTAGCAAAGGATTCTTTACAGTAAGAGTGATTAAGATGTGGAATGCATTGCCACAGGAAGTCGTTATGGCAAACTCTATACCTGCATTTAAAGGGGGCTTAGATGCTTTCCTTGCGTTGAAAGACATCCATGGCTACAATTACTAGGTTATGCCTAATGATGTTGATCCAGGGATTTTATCTGATTGCCATCTGGAGTCAGGAAGGAATTTTCCCTTTTGGGGCTAATTGGACCATGCCTGGTGGGGTTTTTTCGCCTTCCTCTGGATCAACAGGGGTATGTGGGGGACGGGCTGGAGTTGTACTTTGTACTGGTTGAACTCGATGGACGTATGTCTTTTTTCAACCAAAATAACTATGTAACTATGTAACACCACTTTGTATTGGTCTTTCACATTGAATTCCAATAAAATTGATTCATGTTTGTGGCAGTAATGTGACAAAATGTGGAAAACTTTAAGGGGGTCGAATACTTTTGCAACCCACTGTACACTACACAATACATACAATGGACATATGACTAAGGTAGGGATTAGGCTGTGAGCCCCCTCTAAAGGGGCCCATACACTGAACGGTTTTCCTGCTGGTATACAGCAGATTTGATCACTGTGATTGAATCTGCTGTGAAATCGTTGCGCAAACGCTAACAGAACGATCGATTTCCATCCAAAATCACTAGTTCCCGTAGATTCTCGTCGATCTGTCCGTGCGGAAGATTTTGCGATCGCCGGCAGGTCGGGAGTGCGTCGATAGCGGCGTTCGAATGCCCGACAACCGACGCAATAAAGCAGCAATACATTACCTGCTCCGCCGGCGCGTGTCCCCGCTGTCACCGCTGTCTTCTTCTCCAGTCTGGGCTCCAGGGCTGCAGCTTCACTGAACTTCCTGTACCAGCAGAAAGTTTAAACAGTAGAGTGCTCTCTACTGTTTAAACTTCCCCGGACAGAAAGAAGTGAAGCCAGCCGAAACCCGGAGCCCAGCAGGAGAAGGAGCAGCAGGGACAGAGGAGGAGTCGTGCCGGTCGGAGCAGGTAATGTATAGCTGGCGAGGGCGGCGGCAATGGCAGCTTCACAGATGGTGATCGGTTTCATGCTGAAATCGATTCACAATCTGTTTGCAGTAAAGGCAGTCATACGATCCCTCTCTGATCAGATTCGATCAGAGAGGGATCTATCTGTTGGTCGAATCTGATGGCAAATCGACCAGTGTATGGCCACCTTAAGGCTAGTTTTCCACTTTTGTAAAAGATTTTTTGCTTCGAAAATTCACACTAGTTTAGCAACAAATGGTAGTAAATGGGGCCGTTTCCAATGTGAATATTCGTAAGCGTTTGTACGTGAAAAAAATCTGCTTCATTTTTTCTGATATTTTACACATATCGGCCAAGATTCGTGTATAATGCTTTGCAATGGAATTGCATAGAAATGCTAATTTTCGCATTATATGCGCCAACATTTGCATTAAATGCATGGCTACAGGAAGTTGTCAGCAGTCATGACTAAGCTGTAACTAGGAAGATTATGTTAAATGTGACTAATGTGAATTCTTGCGTATGAAAATTTGCATAAAAACGCATACAAATTTTCACCAATCAGAAAAATCTTGTATGATTTTTTGGACGTGAAAATTTAACACTACAGTGGAAACGTAGCCTTAGGGACAGTTAAGTGACAAGACAATGTACTCTGCACAGCGCTGCGGAAGATGTCGGCACTATATAAATAATAATACTCGCCTAGGAAAAGGGAAGGCTCTGGATCCCATACAGCCTTCCCTGTCCTCTTTCCATGTCCTCGTTCCAGCACTGTCTCCCCGGTGAAATTATTTGAACTTCAGGTCGAAAACATCTTTGGCATCCTTCAGGAAGTACTCGTGTCCCCAAGTACTTCCAAGGACAAAGGGGGTAAGAGGCAGGGCTGTGGAGTCGGTACAAAAATCTTCCGACTCCAACTCCGACTCCTCAGTTTATGAAACCACGTCTCTGACTCCAACTCCGACTCCGGGTAACCAAAATGGCCCCGACTCCGACTCCTCGACTCCGACTCCTTAGTCTAATATTTATGGATTTTGTACAAAAATCACCCGACTCCGACTCCTCAGTTAATGAAATCAACGCCCCCGACTCCAACTCCAAGTGCTCAAAATTGCCCCGACTCCGACTCAAACTCCGACTCCACAGCCCTGGTAAGAGGTGCCCAAAAGTGTATAAATGGAGTTTAAAAATTAAAAAAGGGAGGTGGCTTACCTCAATAATGACAAATACAGTACATAAAAATGGATTGTAATATGTAATGGCAATGCGTTTCATAGGTCTGTGCCCACTTCCTCAGGCCAAATAGAGTGGGAAAGGATATTTTTTGATGGGTACGGAGTACCTCGTACCCAGTTAACAATTAATTTGTTTATATGAATTTGTCATTATTGACGTAAGCCACCTCCCTTTTTTCCTTTATAGCTGTTTTTAACTTGCGCCTCTTACCCCCTTTGTGCCTTTCACTCTCTGTGTGGAGGGTTGTCTGTGGGTCACCACGAGGCTGGAGCCTGAGGACCTTGCTGCTGTTTTACAAGAGTCCGACTGCATCCAGCCCTTTGGATGGAGTCGGTTTTATGCATCTCCGTTTGCTACCAGTTGTTGGTTGCCCGTTATGCCACGTCCCTTTGTGAGCATCAACGTTGCCTTACTATTATTTGCTGTTTCTATATCCAGAACATACTGCACCACTTGGGCTCCCGTTGTCTCTGCGCTTCTGTTTCAGGGCATACACAGTACGCATGCACTCATCTTCTGAAGCACTCAGGGACGTGAGTGATTGTGAAGCCTTCCAAGAAGTCCACAAGGTGCCAATTTTGAAGCAGGGGAATGGGGAGACGTTGAGAGGACCAGGGATTCAGAGCCGTCCCTCTTCTTAGCTGAGTATCAAAAGTCTTTTTTTCCCAGACCCCCTCAGGGTTGCAATCAAGTTCAGTTAAACCCAAAATTAAGTGAAGCAAATTCTCAAATTGATCATGTTGAGTTGTGTGAATTTAAAGAATTTCCTTTGGAATTGAACTTTTCAAAAATTCAAATCCAATTGTGCAACTATGCTCCTTTCAATATGCAAGACCAGATTTATACTTTTTCCGTCCATTCTTGTGATCCCTTCCAAGTGCAGCAGCTGCCCACCCATTCCCTGAGCAGCCCTCTCTAAAATGCACATTATCCATATACTGTATTACTGCTCCTCTATTTCATACACATCTCCCTAGACAGGCACCTGTGTGCTGCTCTTTATTTGCAGCCTCACTTTTCCTTGTGCAGCCTCCTTTTCCACATGCAGAATCCCTTCTTCCGTGGTCAGTTGCCCCTTTGGCAATAGCTGCCCAAGACTTTGTGGCCTTTCCAGAAATCCAGTCCTGTCCATAAAATGGACAATGGGGAATTTTCTAGGAGTCCAGTTTTCCTCTTTAAAAGGCTCATGTCCACACAGGTACATTTTTGGGTACAGAAGGACTTCCCCTTGCACAATGTCCCATTACACCCCCAAATATGCTGCTGGAGATTATTATTGATACACTTAAAGTGGAACCCAAAAGATTATTATCCAGGTACCTGGTGTATTATGCTAAGTGTAATGAATGGGTGTCAGCACACAGAGAGAATCTGATTATTGGTGATCTGCAGTATCGCCAACAATACAGATGTCACCTGATTATTGATGATCTACAGAATCACCAATAATACAAGTGCGACTAACCTCCGGACACCTAACACAGTGAATAAACAATAACAACAGCAATAATATCACAAGATCGTGGAAATATCCACCACACGGCGATTCCTCAGAGGTGTGGTTACCTCTGAATGGGAACCCCGTGTGTGAGATCCTCAGATTATGCAAAGAGAGGAATCTCGGCCGCTAGCAGTAATTGTCTGCTAGGGCAGGCGTCTCGGAGAGGTAAGCCTCAGAGATAGCCCTACAGTGGGAGACGTTCCACTGAAGGGAGAAAGGTCAGGCGAGCAAAGGTTCGGCAACAGAGAAGGCGGCAACAGTACAGAAACAGAAGGCTGATTCAGAGTCATTTAAACAGGCAGGGTCGGCAACTTGAATCAGATAGGCAGAAGTACAAGAGTGCTTAGAGTTAAGAGTAGTCAGGGATAGCCAGAGTCAAAACACAGGTAAATATACAATACAATCCTAATCTAAGGTGTGACGTCCTTGGAGACAACACCTGGGAAACTGGGCTAAGGTCTGAGCGCTAACACTATGTGTATTCACGACAGCAGACAAGGAGCAACTGACATCCAGCTCCTTTTATGCTGAGAGTAACTCAGCCAATCCGCCCAGAAACCCAGCCAATCCGGATGCCTCCTGAGGTCAGCTGACTGGAGAGTCAGCTGACCCTCCTTCGTCGGAGGTAAGAGTCCTGTCGCCTCGCGCGCGTGCGCATGACCCTCTGCCTCTGAATGCCAGAGAGGCCAGGCTCCAGGTCAGCGCACGAACGCGCTCCGAAGTCCTATGGGTGAATTGCGGGACCCGCCGCCATATCGCCAGCGACGGCGGTGTCCCCCCTGCTCTGCGCCGGTGGCTCCGTATGTGTGGCGGAAGCAGCCGGCTGGGAAACGGAGTCCGCTGGCTGGGAAGCGGAGACCGCCGCCATGCTGCCCCGCGTGGCGGCGGCTCCGCTATTCCTCACACTAAGAAACACATTATTCTAAAGTGGAACCATAGTGTCCCACCACAAGTCTGTGACTCAATGGCGTAAGTAAGGAGCTGTGGGCCCCGGTGCAAGTTTTACATTAGGCCCCCCCAAGCACTCTATACATAACAATTGATATGGCGCAACAAAACCTGCCAAGGACAACCACAGTGTCAGAGGTGCAAGAAGGGGATGGGGAGCAGTGTGTTGATGATTACTACTATTCAAAGCATCTACAGAAGTGATTATTACCAGCACAGGACCAATAAGGAGCTAATACTGCGGTTTAAAGCGGGCCCTACGTGGCCCCTCTTGCCCAAGGGCTCCCGATGTGGTTGCAACCTCTGCAACCGCTATTGCTTCACCACTGCTGTGACTGGTTGGCTTATATTTTTCAAGAGCAGCCCGTACTCAAGAGGGTATATGACAAGCCAAAGACTTTAAAAAAACTGAGAAGGTGTGGTCCAGATGGCTTGTGATCCAGGAGATTAATATCTAGCCAGAGAAGCAGTCTGGAGTTGTCATGGAGACGGGGGCGGGGCTTTAACTCCAAATCTGAGTGGCGTCTAGTGATATTTAATGAAGAGCCGATTGAGAGCCGTAAGAGTCGGCCCTTTAATGGGAGCCGATTCAGAAGAGCCGATTCTCCAAGAAGAGCCGGAATTCCCATCACTACTGCTGTGCTGTGCGGGCTGGGCGGAGGATCAAGCTTACCCTTCTGACGTCTTCTCCGGCCGTCCCTCGGCGCCTCCCACGATGCGTTCCACTCGGCGCTCACGTGACTTCAAACACTTCCTCCTTCAACCCGGAAGGAGGAAGTGTTTGAAGTCACGTGAGCGCCGAGTGGAACGCATCGTGGGAGGCGCCGAGGGACAGCCGGAGAAGACGTCAGAAGGGTAAGTTCGATCCTCCGCCCAGCCCGCACAGCACAGCAGTACTGGGTGTCATCCGGATAACTACTATCCGGATCACCCGAAGATTGCCCGCCGCTGCCCAGACACTGCCCGGACTTAGATTTAAGGCGGAGGGGAGCGCAGAGGGGAGAGCCCTGAGGTGAGGGAGGGGGGGGGGACCTTATCCCCTCCCCGCCGAATTGCTGCATGGCTTTCCCCTCATGCTGCGTCCCCTCCAACCCCCACAAAACGGCCCCGAGCAGGCCCCAGGGGGGGGGGGGCCGGGCCCCCCCGCGGGTGCAGGGGCTGCAGACCCTATTGTTACGCCAGTGGTGGGGTGCAAGGGAAAGAAGGTCACACAGCAGTTAATTTGCATTGAAAAAAACCCTGCTCACATGTTAGGTCCAGGCATGGGGTCGGTCATCACAAACCAGGAAGAAAAAGACTCCTCGGCTTAACAATGAGCTCTGAGCTAACCTTGGAGGGGTTTGGGTCTGCTTCGCATCAGCGATGTTGTTGGCATGAAATGTTTTTGTGCCTATGTTCTTATGTTTATGTTGTGCCGCCAGTTGGCTGCGGCCTGTTGTTCATATAAAAAAAAAAAATCTATATATTCTGTCTTTAAAGAAAACAGAAGAAGGCTAATTTCCTGGGAAAATCAATATTTCAGTTTTGGATAGTATGGAAGAGGTTAGAACCTCATTTGGCTTTTCATCGCTGGCAACTCATCTGTGAGAGTTTGCACTGCTTCCTGTCTAGACAGGAAGTGAGGAAATCTATCTCCAAGAGTAGAAGGCACAACATCACAACAACACATAAACCATTTTTGATGAAAGGAGAAAATTAGAATCCTCTACTAGTTATTGTTGATGCTCTTCACTTCCAGTGACTACCAGTTTTCATAGTAAGGCCCCAAAGCTCTGTTGATATCTCAAGGGAAGGAAGTGAAGGTAAACCCCTCCAGTGGGTTCACAGACACAGTAAAGCCATCTAAGCCATTTTGCAGAAAATTCAAAGCTAAACAACAAATACATTCTTGGAATTGAGATTAAGATGCAAACACTCACAGTGATCTTGGCTCACAGTAATGTCAAGGTCAGGAGCCAATGAAATCAGCTCCTGACCGACTCACAGAACTCTGCTGTCATATGGGCTTTAGTGATGGGTGTGTAACGTCAATGGTGACTCCGTGTAGCGAAATGTCGGTAAGCCCTGTTTTTGGTACCAGCAGTCTCTGGTCCTTAAGGGGCTTGAGACTGTTGGTAAGCAAGTGGTTAAACAAGTAGCGAGGCTGGCCAGAGTATTTGTATAGATCTATTCCAGGAATTGCATAGATCCATTCGAGGGATTGCTAAAGACTAAATGGAAAACAGTGCTGAGAATCCCTTATGAGGAGATTGACTAGTCCCAAAATCTGTGAGGTCTGACAGTTTTTTTTACTGCCTACTGTAAGTGACAGTGACATGCGAAAAAATACATTTATAGTGTATTTTACTCTGGGAGAAATGTAAATTTTATATGAATGTATTTTACATTTTCCAATTTTTTCCCGATAGTGGTCCTTAAATGCTACACAGCAATATGTCAACAGAAAACTGCTGCACTGATAGGAAGCTCAAACCTTTCACAGCTGTAACAACACTATAAGCTTAGAAGGTAAATAACAAGTACGCCTATCAATGACTGAAAATCCGCATCTGTCCTGTCATCAGGTTCAGGAACACTGACTGTCACCCTAATGATAAGAGCGTCACACCCCAGAGAGAGATGAAATCCCCACCCGTGTCCCTTGTTTATGGCCTCTGCCCCATGGAGTCACTTCCTAACATGGAACTTTCCAATATACTTTCTCATGTTTTTCTCTTTGTTTTCCGGGACACGGAAGGGTTGTTTTTACAACATTTTTGTATTGTCTACTTACAAGAGAACTCTGCTGAAAAGAAAAAAGACATGCCTTTCATTCATAACCGCAGATCTATTCTGCTCTGAAAATAAAAAGTAGTGTGGCCATACGCAGGTTAATATTTCTGGCTAATACCTCAATCAAATCTGCCAGTGATTGGCTGCCCTTAGTATATGTGATCCATCAAGTTTTACTTGATGTTGGATAGTTTATCAATCAATAGGGAGATCGGCACAGCAGTAAATTATTGTCAGGTGAGTGGGAAGAGGAGCAGCTTGGGAACTGATGGCTGCACAGAGTAATATTGCATTGAAAAGAGAAAGTGGAACTATCAAACCTGCAGCATGAGGGCTCACACCAGTACAGCCATACTATTAGGGCACTGTGAACAGATTGACCTGAGGAAGTGGCAAAATCCAGCGAAATGCGCTGTCCTTTTTTAGTGCTTGAATAAAAACATTTTTTCCACTATCACCGGCCTTGAATTTCATGAAAAGTAAGACCAACCCAGCCTCTCCTGTTTTGAGCTGTCTTTAAGTGATTATATATATATATATATATATATATATATATATATATATATTAGCTGATTGCCCGGCGTTGCCCGGAATTATATTTGGCTGGTATCGGCTCCACCCACTTTTTCTAACCCTAACAATTAATCAATGACCAAGTTTGTGAGCTTTGTGGTCTTTGGCATCAATAATTTGTATTGAAATGAAAAAATCTGATGGGTTGTTTGTGGCTCCACCCCCTTTTCTGAATTTGAACCCCAGTCACCCAATGACCAACTGTACCATTAACAGTGCAAGAATGGTAGCAATTAAATATTCCACTTGAAAAGCAATAGGTGAAGCTTTATACACTATTGTAGGCTCCACCCACTTTTCTGAATATTAATCCCATTCACTGAGTGAGCAACAGTGCAAAGTTTAAGAACCCTCCAATTAACAGTGTAAGAATGGCTGCAGTTTACATTTTCCCAGTGAAATTTGCATTGCCCGGGTATGTATTTGACAGGTGTTGGTTCCGCCCACTTCTTCTAACTCTAACGCACAAACACTCAATGACCAAGTTTGTGAGCTTTGGGGTCTTTAGCATCAATAATTTGTATATTCCCATAGAAATTAAACAAATCAAATTGGCTGCTTGTGGCTCTGCTCCTCTCCAGCATTTGAACCTCAGTCACCTAATGACCAACTGTAGCAGGTTTGAGGCATCTGCTATTACCAGTGTAAAAATGGCAGCAATTTAAATATTCCCCTTGAAAATCGACAGGTGAATTTTGATTGGCTATTATATGCTCCACCCACTTCCCTGCATATTAATCTCAGTCACCCAGTGACCATCTGTCACGTTCCGTAACAACTAGTGAGGACAGAGAGTGACTGATCTCCGGAGATCTGCAGTATCGCCAGAAATACAGATATACCTGATTATAAGTGATCTGCAGTCTCACCGATAATCCGATATATATGCTAACCTCTGTCCACCCAAAATGGAGTGTAATGATTGGTGCAAACAGTAAATAGCGTATTGCTCTGTGGCGAGGGCCCACAGAGCACAGACTATTGTCCAGCGGCAAGGGCCCGCTGGCGGGGATAGTCGACAAGCAGGGGTCGGCAACAGGTAATCAGAAATACGAGGTACAGAATCAGGAGGCAGAGGCAGAGTCTTGAGGGCTAGCCGGGGTTCGGCAACAGAGATCAGAGATACGAGGTACAGAGACGGTAGGCAAGAGAGTGAACGAGGGCACAGCAAGGTAGGCAACGGGTAATCAGATAGGCAACAGTACAAAAGGATTAGACAAACTCAGAGTCGAGAACAGGCAAAAGATCAAAGGCACAGGTAAATACAATGGTATATTTCTTCCAGTACTTATATATTGGCGTAACCAATATATAAGTATACTGTGAATCCGAGAGCTAGCACAGAGTGTGATCGCTACAGCGGACAAGGAGAACTGGCAGTCTGCTGCTTAAATGCAGACTGTCAGTCCAGGAACCCCCACCCCCCTGATGAGGTCAGCAAGGGGCGGGGAGTGCCTCAGCAGGGCGGATCAAG
The DNA here is from genome assembly GCF_040937935.1 of Hyperolius riggenbachi. NCBI lineage: Eukaryota > Metazoa > Chordata > Amphibia > Anura > Hyperoliidae > Hyperolius > Hyperolius riggenbachi. The sequence goes on from NC_090656.1 coordinate 209,274,527, forward strand.
GCAGCCTCCTCCTTAGGGCATAAAGGGCCTGACGCTCCGTGCGTGAGTGCGTTGCCCTGCCCTGAGATGAGGACATGCGGCTGGAACGACCGCCGGCGCTGCCAGCTGACGCGGGCCGGAAGTTCGGGGATCCGGTGACGTCAGAGCCGAGAGCGGCGTCCACACTGCCAGCCGCCGGAGGGGTGAGTCTATGCCTGACATTACCCCTCCCCTGAGGCGTGGTCTCCGAACGCGCCAATGAAGGTTTATCAGGATGGGAATCGTGAAATTCCTGTATGAGTTCTTGTGCATGGAAATGATGTGCTGGTACCCAGGATCTCTCCTCAGGACCGTATCCTCTCCAATGAACCAGATACTGGAGAGAGTTCCTAACAAATCGAGAGTCTAGTATTCTCTCGACCTCATACTCAGGCTCACCGTCTACAATAACAGGAGGAGGACCAGAGTCCACATGCACCGCGGGTTTCAATAAAGACACATGAAATGTTCTTACCCCACGCATAGATTGGGGTAACGTTATCTGATAAGATACTTTATTGATTCTTTTAGCTACCGGATATGGACCTACGAATTTAGGCCCAAGTTTAGCTGATGGCTGCCGCAAAGCGATATGCCGAGTGGAGATCCAGACAAGATCCCCGGGAGAGAACTCCCACTCGGGTGAACGCTTTCGGTCAGCCTGTTGTTTCTGGAGGGAAACTGTTTTCTTTAAATTGGCATTCACTTCCCTCCAGCGAGATCTTAACGTCTCCTGCCAGGTCTCCAGGGCAGGAAAAGGAGAGGAACTGACAGGAAGGGGGGAAAACCTAGGAGATCTCCCATTAACAATCTGAAAAGGTGAAAACCCTGAGGAATAGCTCCGAAGATTGTTGTGGGCAAATTCGGAGTATGGTAAGTATTGAACCCATTCCGTCTGATTGTCTGCCACATAACACCGGAGATACTGTTCCAGTGACTGGTTCACCCTCTCTGTCTGACCATTGGTCTGAGGGTGATAACCAGACGAAAATGAGAGCGTGATTCCTAGTACTCTGCAAAATTCCTTCCAAAATTCCGAGACAAACTGTACCCCCCTGTCAGACACTATATTCTCCGGGACCCCATGAAGGCGAAGGATGTGGATCACAAACAGATCTGCCAGTTCCTTGGCAGAAGGACATTTTTTCAATGGCACAAAATGAGCCATTTTAGAAAATCGATCGACAATAACCCAAATCACCGTATTACCATCTGAAGAAGGTAATTCCCCTACGAAATCCATGGATATGTGAGTCCAGGGCTCGGAGGGTATGGGTAGGGGTTGGAGGGTACCTACTGGAGATATATGTGAGGGTTTGCTCCGTGAGCATACTGTACAAGAGACAACAAACTCCTCGACATCCCTCCTCCAATTGGGCCACCAGACACTTCTAGATAACAATTCTCTGGTTCTGGCTACTCCAGGATGACCTGCCAGTTTGGATGAATGAAACAGCTGTAACACTTGTAACCTAAACTGTAAAGGAACAAACATCAGATCAGGAGGTTTTCCTGCCGGACTGTCTGATTGATGAGGAAGAAGAACAGAGGCCAGATCCTCCCTTGAGTCTATACAAGCCAACACCACTTTCTCCGATAAAATTGGATCTGGTTCAGAGGGCAATACCGATTCTATGTCAAAGCATCGGGAAAGAGCATCTGCTTTGACATTTTTGCTTCCCGGTTTAAACGTGATAATGAAATCAAACCTGGAAAAAAATAAAGACCACCGTGCCTGTCTAGGATTTAACCTCTTAGCCCCCTTCAGATACTCTAAATTCTTATGATCCGTATATACTGTGATCACATGTTCTGCCCCCTCAAGCCAGTGTCGCCACTCCTCAAAAGCCAATTTCACAGCAAGCAATTCCCTGTTCCCGATATCATAATTTTTTTCTGCCTCAGAAAATTTTTTCGAAAAAAAAGCGCAAGGATGGAGTCTTCCCTGTGACCCGGTGTATTGTGATAAGACTGCCCCAACCCCAATCTCAGATGCGTCTACTTCCACGATAAACGGCCTGGAAGAATCGACGTGATGCAGAATGGGGGCGGAACAGAAGGCTGTCTTAAGGCTTTGAAAGGCGGAGATGGCCTCGGAAGACCAATTGACGGTGTTAGCCCCTTTTCTTGTCATATCAGTAAGAGGGGCTATCAAAGCGGCATACCCTCTTATGAATTTTCTGTAATAATTAGAAAAGCCCAAAAACCGTTGTAAGGCCTTCAGCCCAACCGGTTGAGGCCAGTTCAATACAGCCGTGACCTTGCTGTTATCCATTGATAACCCGGAACTAGAAATTATATAACCTAAGAATGGTACCTCAGTGACCTCAAACAAACATTTTTCCAATTTGGCATATAATGAATTCTCACGTAATTTGAGCAAAACATACTGAACCTGTGACCGATGTTCCTTGATATCATGAGAAAAAAATCAGAATGTCATCTAAATAAACGACCACAAACCTCCCCACAACGTCCCTGAAAATGTCATTAACCAGCTCCTGGAAGACAGCGGGGGCATTACACAGGCCAAAAGGCATGACCGTATATTCGTAATGCCCGTCCTGAGTGTTGAACGCCGTCTTCCATTCGTCCCCCTGTCTAATTCTGACCAAATTGTAGGCTCCCCTAAGATCCAACTTAGTAAATATCTGGGCACCGGTGACCTGATTAAAAAGATCGTCGATCAGGGGAAGCGGGTAACGATTCTTAATCGTGATTGCGTTGAGAGCTCTGTAGTCAATACAAGGACGTAACCCACCATCTTTTTTTTTCACAAAAAAAACCCTGCCCCAGCGGGTGACCTAGAGGGTCGAATGAACCCCTTTTCCAAGTTCTCCCGGATGTATTCTCTCATGGCCACTTTCTCGGGACCAGTGAGATTATAAAGGTGACCCCTGGGAGGCATGGTTCCAGGTCTGAGTTCAATCGGGCAGTCATACGGTCTGTGAGGTGGCAGTGAATCAGCAGACCGTGGACAAAACACATCGGCATAAGATACATAAGGCTGAGGGAGGCCCTGAAGAACTAAATGAGTAGAACGGAGCGGGATTTGGGAAATACAATGCTCCTGACAGTAGGGTGACCAGGATAGTAATTGCCCAGAGGCCCAATCAATCTGTGGGGAATGCAGACGTAGCCATGGCAAGCCCAAAATAATAGGACAGGATGGCATTCTAATGAGATAGAATCGTAACTTCTCACAGTGTAGAACCCCCACATTACAAGTTAATTCAGGTGTGACAGAGACAGGCAAACTATCCTGCAATGGTGAATCGTCAATGGCCGTGACTATGATATGCTTCTCTAAAGGAATGACTGGTATGCCCATCTTTAGAGCCAGATTAGAATCCATAAAATTGGCTGCAGCGCCTGTGTCAATAAAAGCCTGCAGTAAATAGTCTTGTTTATTCCAGGAGATGGAAATGGGTAATACGACCTTATCTCTGGGAGGTACAGAATTCTCGCCCAGGGTAGTACCTCCGACTAACCCTAGGCGGAGAAGTTTTCCGCCTTCCTGGAACAAACAGACGCGATATGACCTTTCTCCCCACAATAAAGACATAGACCCTCTTTTCTCCTTCTTAACTTTTCTGTCTCCGATAGTTTGGAGTGACCCAGTTGCATGGGCTTGTCAGAGGGAGGAGAACTGGGAAGACTCATGGGAGGCTGGAGTCGCATAATGGGTCGCTGTCTAGATGACTTGTGAAAACGTACCCTGCGATCGATCTTAATAGCAAGACTTATGGCCTCATCCAGGGTTCTGGGTTCGGGATGACTTAACATCAACTCAGATACGGAGTCAGCCAACCCAGTCAAAAACCTATCTAGAAGAGACTGTGCCTCCCACCTGGTGGAGAACGACCACTTGCGGAACTCCGCAGCATAAGTCTCAACAGAGTTCTGACCCTGTCTGAGTCTTTTCAATTTCATTTCAGCCGTGGCAGCAATATCTGGGTCGTCATATACCACCGCCATGGCTTCGAAAAACTTCTCAACAGAGGTAAGGGCCTCATGACCTAAGGGTAAGCTATAGGCCCAGGTCTGTGAGTTGCCCTGTAGGAGGGTCTTTATAAGCGTGACCTTTTGTAATTCAGAACCAGATGAAATGGGACGCATCAAAAAATATGACTGACAGCGATCTCGAAAGTTTCGGAAATCAGCACGTTCCCCTGAAAACGGTATGGGCAACGGCATCTTAGGTTCGACAGGTGCTATAGGAGCGGGAACACCTGGCGCCTGCAAGTTTTGCACAATCTCTGTTAATCGGTTGAGCTGGACCTGTTGGTCTTTAATGGTCTGATCCAATTGAGCAACAACCGTCATCAGAGTATTAACCTGCTGGACCAGGGCTTCCATGTTAATTGGTCCGCTGTACTGTCACGTTCCGTAACAACTAGTGAGGACAGAGAGTGACTGATCTCCGGAGATCTGCAGTATCGCCAGAAATACAGATATACCTGATTATAAGTGATCTGCAGTCTCACCGATAATCCGATATATATGCTAACCTCTGTCCACCCAAAATGGAGTGTAATGATTGGTGCAAACAGTAAATAGCGTATTGCTCTGTGGCGAGGGCCCACAGAGCACAGACTATTGTCCAGCGGCAAGGGCCCGCTGGCGGGGATAGTCGACAAGCAGGGGTCGGCAACAGGTAATCAGAAATACGAGGTACAGAATCAGGAGGCAGAGGCAGAGTCTTGAGGGCTAGCCGGGGTTCGGCAACAGAGATCAGAGATACGAGGTACAGAGACGGTAGGCAAGAGAGTGAACGAGGGCACAGCAAGGTAGGCAACGGGTAATCAGATAGGCAACAGTACAAAAGGATTAGACAAACTCAGAGTCGAGAACAGGCAAAAGATCAAAGGCACAGGTAAATACAATGGTATATTTCTTCCAGTACTTATATATTGGCGTAACCAATATATAAGTATACTGTGAATCCGAGAGCTAGCACAGAGTGTGATCGCTACAGCGGACAAGGAGAACTGGCAGTCTGCTGCTTAAATGCAGACTGTCAGTCCAGGAACCCCCACCCCCCTGATGAGGTCAGCAAGGGGCGGGGAGTGCCTCAGCAGGGCGGATCAAGGCAGCCTCCTCCTTAGGGCATAAAGGGCCTGACGCTCCGTGCGTGAGCGCGTTGCCCTGCCCTGAGATGAGGACATGCGGCTGGAACGACCGCCGGCGCTGCCAGCTGACGCGGGCCGGAAGTTCGGGGATCCGGTGACGTCAGAGCCGAGAGCGGCGTCCACACTGCCAGCCGCCGGAGGGGTGAGTCTATGCCTGACACCATCTGGGCAAAGCTTGGGAACCATGCCATTAATAGTGTAAGAAGGCCTGCAGTCTACATTTTCCCAGTGAAATTTGGTTTTGGCTCTGCCTTCTTTTTGTCACCTGGACATACAGTCACTCAAGTACTAAGTTTATGAGCTTTGGGGTCCTTGGCATCAATAATTTGTATTTTCCAAGAAATGAAACTAATTGTGGCTCTGTCCCCTTTTCTGAATTTGAACCCCAATGACTAACTGTACCAGGTTTGAGGCCCCTTGAAAATCAACAGGTGATTTTGATTGGCTTTTTTAGGCTCCACCCACTTTTATGAATCTTAATCCCAGTCACCCAGTAACCAATTGTGCAAAGTTTGAGAACCCTGCCATTAACAGTGAAGAAGGGCTGCAGTTTACAATTTCCCAGAAAATCTGTTTTTGACTCCACCTACTGTTTGTAACCTTGACACACAGTCGACCAAGTTTGTGAGCTTTTGGGTTCCAGGCATCAAAATTGTGTGAATGGAAGCAGTTTATCCCAAAAAAGCAAATCTGATTGGATTTTTGTGGCCCCACCCCTTTAGTGAATTTGAACCACAGTCACTTGATGATCGACTGTAGCAGGTTTGAGGCCTCTGCCATTAACAGTGTAAGAATGACAGCAGTTTCAATATTCCCCTTGTAAATCAATAGGTGAATTTTGATTGGCTCTTGTAGGCTCCACCTACTTTTCCGTATATTAAACCTAGTCCCGAGTGACCAACTGTGTCAAGTTTGAGATCCCTGCCATTAACAGTGTAAGAATAGCTGCAATTTATATTTTCCCATGTAAAAAGTTGTTTTTGGCTCTGCCCACTAACCTTGACATACAGGGCCATATGCAATAAACGTTTTCTCCTGAGTTTTCTCCTTGGTGATATTTTTTAACTTGTTAATAAAATGCCTTTTAAGCCACCAGAAAGCAAGCAAATACTCAAAATAATTTTCATATCACCTTTTCACCTACTTTTTGGTACTTTTTTAGTTGAAAAGTACTGAAAAGTTATTTTAAATCGAAGTTGGAAAATTATCTCCTAGGAGAAAACTCAGGTGAAAAAGTTAATTACATATGGCCCACAGTCACTCACTGACCAAGTTTATGAGCTTTGTGGTCTTTGGCATCAATAAGTTGCATGTTACCATTGCAATTAAACAAATCTGATTGGCTGTTTTTGGCCACACCCTTTTCAGAATTTAAACCCCAGTCTCCCAGTGACTGACTGTACCAGCTTTGAGGCCTCTGCCATTAAGAGTGTATGAATAGCAGCAATGTAATTATTCCCCTTGAAAATCAAAAGGTGAATTTTGATTGGCTATTGTAGGCTACGCCCACTTTCCTGAATATTAGTCCCAGTCACCCAGTGGCAAACTGTGTCAAGTTTGAGAACCCTGCCAATAACAGAATGGCTGAAATCAATTTAAAAAATCTGATAGGCTGTTTGTGGCTCAACCCACTTTAGTGAATTTGGACCCCAGTCACCCAATAACTGACTGTATCAGGTTTGAGACCTCTGCCATTAAAGGATACCACAGCTGAATAAACAGATAACTCCAGTGTGTGGGGGGTCAAAAGTACATACTGTGACCTCCTCCTGCCCCCTCCGTCTGCCGCTGTTCGTGCACTATTCATGCCGGTGTCCCGGCGACTTGCTTGACCCTTGACCTGAACATATTTCTTCCCTCTTCACTTCTGGCCGGCGCATAGCTTTCGGCTCAGAAGCACGCTGTCCTCTCTGTCTAATCTGGGCTGCGTGTGCGCTCCATTACACCAAGCGTCACATGATTAGCATGTGACGCTTGGTGTATTGGAACACACACGCAGCCCAGATTAGACGGAGTAAAATGTAATGTAAATGTTCCCCCTTGAAAATCAATAGTTACATTTTGATTGGCTGTTTTTAGGCTCCACCCACATTTCTGAATATTAATCCCAGTCACCCAGTGGCCAATTGTGTCAAGTTTGGGAACCCTGCCATGTAAAAAATTAAGTTGTTGGCGCCGCACAATTTTTCTAACCTTGACATACAGTCACTCTATCAAGTTTATCAGCTTTGTGGTCCTTGGTATCAATACTTTGTATATTCCCATTGAAAAATAACCAAATCTGATTGGCTGTTTGTGGCTCCGCCCCCTTTCTGAATTTGAACCCTAATCACCCAGTGACCGACTGTACCAGGTTTGAGGCATCTGCTATTAACAGTATAAGAATGGTAGCAGCTTAAATATTCCCTTTGAAAATCGAAAGGTGAATTTCTATTGGCTGTTGTAGGCTCCACCTACCTTCCAAATTCTTAATCTCATTCACCCAGTGACCAACTGTGTAAAGTTTGAGAACCCTGCCATTAACTGTGTAAGAATGCCTACAGTTTATATTTTCCTAGTCAAATTTGTTTTTGGCTCCGCCCACTTTTTGTAACCTGGGCACACAGTCACTCAATGACCAAGTTTGTGAGCTTTCAGGTTCCTGGCATCAAAAATGTGTGAATGGAAGCAGTTTATCCACCAAGGAAATCTGATTGGCTGTTTGTGGCACCGCCCCTTTAGTGAATTTGGACCCCAGTTACCCAAAGACACACTGTAGGAAGTTTGAAGCCTCTGCCATTAACAGTGTAAGAATGACAGCAGTTTAAACATTCCCCTTGAAAATCAATAGGTGAATTTTGATTGGCTTTTTTAGGCTCCACCCACTTTCTTGAATCCTAATCGCATTCACCCAGTGACCAACTGTGGCAAGTTTGAGAACCCTGCGATTAACAGTGTAAGAATGGTTGCTGTTTACAATTTCCTATTGAAAATGAACGGCTGAAATTTGATTGGCTGTTTTATGCTCCGCCCACTTTTCCTAGATTTGTAACCTCGGTCACCAAGTGACCAACTGTGCCAAGTGTTGGGACTCTGGCTTGATTACTGGCAGAATGGCAGCCTTTTACATTTTTTCCATTGACTTGAATGGGTGAAATCTGATTCACTGTTTGTAGCTCCGCCCACGTGTGCAGGGGGGCCGCGAGACCCCCAGAACATATCATCCCAGGTAGTAAGGGATCTGTATACCAAGTTTCGTTCAAATCGGTCAAGCCGTTTTCGCGTGATCGCGGCACATACACACACACACACACACACACACACACACACACACACACATACATACATCCGATTTTATATATATATATATATATATATATATATATATATATATATATATATATATATATATATATATATATATATATATATATATTTATTTATTTATTTTTTTGACAAGGAGGTTGAACAGATCACTGAACAAATAGGCAGCGTTTCCCCACTTGACTTGCCTGCAGGTAAAAAGCTGCTGATTCGTGCTGCATTCGGGCCTAGTGGAAATGGGCCCACAAACCTGTGAGAACGAAAAGTTTAAAATTTAGATACTTACCTAAGTAGTGGGGAGCCTCTACCTAGTGCAGATCCTCCTCGAGGCCACTGCTACTGTCCAGGACCTTCTTCTACTTGTGGTTGTGCTCCCGAGTATGAGATTCTCCGTATTAGGCATGCACAAGTAAGGTCTGTGCATGCGCAGGAGAACAAAACCGCTTGTGCACAGAGGAAAATGTCATACACAAGCGGCTTCAGATGTGCTCAACACGGATGGGAACGCACCAATGAAAGCATCTCAGACAAGCACTTGTGTCCCAGCGCTAAATCAGTGGCGTGGAAGACAATCTGGGCATAGTGTAAATGTAGCCTGACCAGGACAGGTGCTAGACTCTTTGCTGCCTGAAGCAAACTTGTAAAGATACCCTCCCATCCACCCAGGAAAACACATAGGTGTGCGGCTGACACACGCACGCACGCACGCACGCACACACACACACACACTCTCTCTTTCTCTCTCTCTCTCTCTCTCTCTCTCTCATATATGCACAGCAATAAACTGAATATTAGTCAGGGAAACCATAGAGCAGAGGGGCACATGGAGAGGAGGCGGGTCAACGGAGAGCAGTGCATATTTAAGTAATGGGAGTGCCAGCACACACTGACTAACAGCAGGCAAGCTCTGTGCTCTGTGAGTAGAGCAGACACAGCAGAGCTGAGGAGGAGACTGAAAAAGATCAGCTGAGTGTAGAGCTGATGTTGCCCCATACAGTGTGCTGCAATGAATCATGTGATTCAGTCTGCTTCATGGTAGGCCCGGCCCTGTGACTAATGGCCCATACTCACGGGCTACAATTGTCGCCCGTGAGTATGCGCCGTTGCACGGGCGCGCACCCCGAACTGTCGCCCGTCGCTGATGTCGCCAGGCGATTGAACTGCTCAATCGCCTGGCGACAGTCGCCGCCGCAACTCCGCCGCAACTGTCGCTAGTCCGCGTGAGTACGCGGACTAGCGACAGCAACCTCCATTGAAGTATACGGAGGTTCCGGCGGGGGGAGGAGGAACGTCGGCGTCAGCTTCCGTCGCGCTGCTGGTCCCTCTTCCGCGTGTGTACGCGGAGGGACCTGGCGAGGAGCTGTCGCCGGCCTGTCGCCCACACACTCACGTGTGCTGGCGACAGGCCCTAGAAGTTGCCTGTGAGTATGGGCCATAACACACCAAAGATATAAGAACCGACCCTAAAGAGAAAGCTTTATTGGTCACATCAATCTGTACCCTCAAATAGAGGTCCTACATGGGAGTTGGGCAAGAGAAGAGCCACCTAAATTCAAGAGAAGTGATAGAACATCCCGAAATAGCAATCCTTCGACCTCCTATCCTGTTCCATCCAGTCCTCGACAGAAACGGTGATTTATTTTCTTCTAGCCGTTAAGCAAAGCCAGCCGCGCCGCATATGACAGACGGAAAAACCTGGAAACACTTTGCGGGATTGTAGAGAAATGGGAAACATCAGATTTTTATCAGACATCAAGCGAGGAATTAGTGGAAACAGGAAGGTGAAGCATTTGCAGGGAGATGAATTTAGCAGAGGCTCCTCTCCAGACACCGCGTACGGCTGCCCACAGACATAACATTATACTGCGATCACCAGACCTGTCGCTGATCCCTCCCTCCATTCATCCTTCATTCACAAGACTGCTTAATAGGCACCAGGGATTCTCCTCCGCTGAAAATTCTATATCCCTTGAGTACACGTGCACGGATTCCCAGTTTCATGGAAACAATGATATGTAGGTATAGGGAAGGAGTATGTAAAGAGAGAGTATCAGAAGCCACGTCCCTGGACTACGGTACACAGGTGTGTACCACTGCAGCTATAGGGTGGGGGTGATAGGGGGACAAAAGGATGCTGCACCCACAACAACCGCATAAAGATAAGACTTGGATTCTGCACACCATTGGGATGATAACTAATGTACTGCGTAATATGTTGGCGCTTTATAAATAAATAAATTAAATAAAAATAAATGATAGGCAAAAAGTTGAGTGCTCTAAATCAGTATGCGGATGAGAGGACCACAACCTCAAACACGCTATGTGTGCTGCAAGCAGCTGCTGAATTCTTGAGAAAGTGAGCCAGGCGTGGTTTTTGAAATCTTGGATTGAAAAAGAATACATTTATGAGCTTTTGAACATACTTGGCGAGTTTTTAAAGCAAAGCTTAGGCGGCAGAAAACAAAAACAGTTAGATACCTATGAAGATGGAAGCGTCTGGACCCTCCACAGGCTTTGCACCTTCTCCTGGACGACCGCCACCTCTGGCCAGGAGCCTCATTTAGTTTGTGGCCGTGCTCCCTTTCATGCATGAGAGCGCCCGTACTGCGCCTGTGGGAGTACAGCCATGCCTGCACAGTAGCATGAAGCACCTGCCAGGACAAAAGATGTTGCCACCTGTGGTACATTTCAGGAAGTAAATCAGGAAGTGGAAAGATTTTACAATGAGTAAACGCTGACTCAATGATTTATAATAAATATTGGGCAGAAAAAATGCAATTTTATTTATTAGCACTCCAAACACAAGACAGGAGCAGCACTCAAATGGCCAGGGTGTAGAAGCGTGCAGGGATTCACCTGTGTACCAGCAGGTCATCAGACAGAATCCACTTCAATCCAGCACAGTTCTTTTACAAATCCACTTTATTTTATGAAAATAGAGTACAAAGTTCCATTAAAAATGCTGCAGGAGAGGCTACAGCCCGCTGTTTCGAGCCACTAGGGCTCTTGTTCACGCCAAGCAGCTCAACAAACAATGCACAACACAAGCCTTATATAGTGTGTCATGAACCTGCAATGAGCCAATCAGTACAAGGCATGCAAATGAGAGAACCTGATGAGGAACTTCACAAAAGCGGCCAGTTTGGCCACACCCCCTGTTCTCATTGGTCATTTTTCAATTTGAAAACAGAACCCAAGCAATCAGGTACCAATATTATAAAGTTCATGAAAAAACACAAAAAACAGGCTAAACTCAGATTAAAAATCATAATTAGGTGAAGCGTGACATCTATCCAGGTAAAAACTGCAACAAATATTCAAAAAACGCTGAAAATGTGAAAAATGCAGCAAAAATCGTGAAAATCCAAAATTTCGGTGCCATAGGGCGAATTTCCGCATACAAGGCGGAAACAAACGTGGAGATAACATTTATTATGTTATTTTGCCTACAGTTCTTTTTTAATGTACACTCCTGAAGCTGCTACCTGAAGGGAAATGTGTATATTTCTATAGTTAGCTATACACAACCTATCTCTCTCATTTTCTCCATTCACCATTGGGCCGCTCCTCACTACATTCCCCCAGCAGATACTCATCTCGCTCTCTCCTCCGCCACCCGCTCTGTCTTTATGAATTCATTACAGAAGGACGCACGGCTGATTTCATCGGTAAATCATTCCATGCTCAGCACCTGCTCAGGCACAGCGCAGGCCCCAGCCGCATCCTCCAGCGCCAGGGAGCCACTTGCTGGAGGAAATAACTGCGATAAGGAGATAAAAATAGCCAGGGGTGATGGAGAATGTGCAGGCCGCAGATAGGTCGAGAGCCGAGGAAACTAACTCACAAAGATGATGGGCAATGCGGGACTATACAAGCGGCTGGTGTGATTAACACAACACAAGCCAGCAACACATGCTTTCTCCAGCCCTGCACTGGGAAATAAGCCTGGAGGTGGGGTGAGGGGGGGCAGGGGGTTGTAGAGTTATCCAGGTCTATGAAGGCTGCTCGAAAGATCCAAATGTGCACCATACAGCCAAAATGTACTGACCACCCAATCAAATGTCTGCGAATCAGAAATGAATTCTTCTGTAGAGTCATTCCTAACAACCAATAAAGGATTGTTTGTTCATCTATAGGCAGGGGTGTAACTAAAAGGGAGCAGCTCCTGCCAGGGCTGGATTTAACATAAGCCATTGTAGGCACGTGCCTACAGGTGCCTAATGATGGAAAGGTGGCTCACTCCCCTCCTGAGTGCCTCCCTCCCTCCTTCCCTATGCAGAGTCCTGATGAGATAGTAAATAAGATTACTCAACCTGCTCTCGGCATTCCACTGATGAGATCTCCCTTCAGTCAGGGGCACCTCTAACTACCTAATACTCGGAGACACCTCTAGCTACTTAATATTGAGGTTCTGCTAGCTACTTAATACTTGGGGACACCTCTAGCTTTTTAATGTTGAGGGTACGTCTGGCTATCTAATACTAAGGGTCACCTGTAGCTACCTATGACGGGCAAGGGAAGTAAGGAAGAAGTGACAGCTGAGCCAGCCAGCACACTTGCGTAGCGGTTCAGCGGGGGTTTGTAAATTCCTAGAGGGCAAAGGCTATAGTGCCAGGACATCTGTGCCTATAGGCTCCTCTGAGGTAAATCCAGGCCTGGCCCTTGCCATTGCAGTAAGGGCCAGAGCTGTGGGGGGTCCCCAACTACTATTCTTCACTCCCTCTGATAAGGAGGTCATCCTACAGATCAGGTGTTTTTGTGGCTACACTTGTTATGGAGGTGAAGATCAGGGCTAGGGAAGGGAAGGGGCGTGAACATTGGAGGGGGCCCCATCACAGTTTTGCTAGGTGGCCCAATGATTTGTAGTTACGCCCCTGTCTATAGGACATGACGGTAGATATACATTTAGATTGACTAATGATTGGCCAATTTTACCACTGCCATGTAGTAGGGAAGGTAATTGCAGGTTATTGCTTCCACATGTATCCATGGCAAGACCAAGAATGCATCATTTAAAGACAGGGGGTAGAACGATCGCCTGAATGGATGGACTGGGAATATAGCATTTCAGATAAGAGGTACTGTTTACATTTTTTTTAAAGGAGTCATCAGGGAACATTTAATAAAATAAGTGCTACTTACTGGGAGCTTCCTCTAGCCCCAAGTTCCCAGCATGTCCCTCGCCGCATCTCCCCTCGCAGACGTTCGCCGCAGCTCGCTCCCGGTCCCCGGCGATGACGTCAGGGCGACCTCCAGGTCGGCCTGTACTGCGCCTGCGCAGTCCGCTCCGGCCCACGTGGCGGCGATTGACAGTGGTCGCCCTGATGTGATCGCTGGCGAGCGAGCTGCGGCGAAAGTCTGCGAGGGGAGATGCGGCGAGGGACATGCTGGGAGCATGGGGCTGAAGGAAGCCCCTGGTAAGTAGCACTTATTTTAATAAATGTTCCCTGATGACTCCTTTAAAGAAGGGAATACCTTTAGAAGAGGGCTTTTATGTTTAGAGATGGCCAGTGAGCGTAAAATAAAGGTACGTACACATATGCCACAACCGTCGGCTGAAATTGTTGGTAACAACCGTTTTAGCTGACGATCTCATTATGTGTATACAGAGGCCACAGATCGATCCTGCTCAGGCATCATTAAAGGGAACCTAAACTGAGAAGGATATGTATTTTTCCTTTTAAAATACCAGTTGCCTGCCTCCTGTGTCTCTAATACTTTCAGCCACAGCCCCTGAACAAGCATGCAGATCAGGTGCTCTGACTGAAGTCAGACTGGATTAGTTGCATGCTTGTTTCAGGTCTGATTCAGCCACTCCTGCAGCCAAAGGGATCAGCAGGACTGCCAGGCAACTGGTATTTTTTAAAAGGAAGCATCCATATCCCTCTCAGTTTAGGTTCCCTTTAAGGATCCGTTTTGTTGGAACAACCAATTGAAGCCGCTCTGTCGTCACTCCGCCCCCTCCATAGCAACTGAACACATGGCTAGCTTTAAGGCTAGGGAGGTGTCTGTACAGCATCTTTCCCTGAATTGTCACCTGAGGGATTGTTTCCTATTATCGCATGTGTGTACTTAGCTTAATTTTGGCTTGCATGCAAATTGAGTGCAGCTTGGAAGTGGGCTGATCAAAAATGTCAGGAAGTACATCTGACTGGCCTGCTTCTAAGCTGCATGGAATTTTCATTAAGTCTGCATGCAAGCCAGAATTATTTGTGTCTTGTTGTCCATCTCTCACTGCATTTAATTCAGATGGTCCTGGGACACCACAACTTTCTCGGGTACTCAGCATCATACCAACCAGAAAAAAATGAGAGATGGTAGGAGGGGCCAGACGACAGCTGAAAAGAAACATTGAGCAGTAACCAGAAAACATGACAGACAGTAGGTGGGGCCAGAGGACAGCTGAAAAGAAGCATTGTGCGGTAACCAGAAAACATGAGAGACGGTAGGTGGGGCCAGAGGACAGCTAAAAAGAAGCATTGAGCAGTAACCAGAAAACATGAGAGATGGTAGGTGGGGCCAGAGGACAGCTGAAAAAAAAAACATTGAACAGTAACCAGAAAACATGAGAGACGGTAGGTGGGGCCAGTGGACAGATGAACAAAAGCATTGAGCGGTAACCAGAAAACATGAGACGGTAGATGGGGCCTGAGGACAGCTGAAAAGAAGCATTGAGCAGTAACCAGAAAACATGAGAAATGGTAGGTGGGGGCAAAGGACAGCTGAAAAGACGCATCAATCAGTAACAAAATACAACAGAGAACATGAAGAATGTGCAGCAAATATGATTTGTTAATAGATGAATTTGGAGTCTGGAAAATCTGAAAAGCGCCTTGCAGAAAGAGATTTAAACACAGGCTTTATTGGGAAATAGACTTGCCACCAACAGTTCATAAAAGTTCTGGGCTGGAAAAGGTTCAAAAACACACGCAAGAAAATCTTACCAGCAGAGGAGACAATAGCTACAAAATTCTGTCCAAATTAGGCTGTCTTTCATTGTGAATATGGAGCCTTTCTGTGATGGGATTAATGTGGAGGCTTAGCAATACTAACAGCTGTCAGAGCGACGTACAGATTTATCATCCTCTGCACAAGATCCAGGCAAACTGCAAGAAACTGCTGCTGGCACACTGCAAGGGAAAAGCTTCAGCTATTTCAAGAAGGACCCGTCACTTACAACAACCAGTGTCAAAAATCTACGTTGAAGACGGTTTTACACCTGGCTGTCGCAGTGCGACGCTCAGCCCCATTGCATTGCACAAAAACTTAATTGCAATGACCCTGCGGCAGAGTGCTCCGACAGGGTCATATGCATAGCACCCCCACATGCACCCCTCACACTGCAGGAAGTACAGCACTGAGATTCGCAGGTACCCCATCATATTCACGTCTTTCTGCGCATGCGCACCGCACTGCTGCCAATGTTCCGCTGCATTGTGAAAGTCCAGCAGTAATGTACTGATGACTTTGCAGCAGCTCAGCAGACCGCCTCTGTCAACATATGTACATTTCCGACAATGCCCTGAGATTTGCGGGTATCCCCATCATATTCACGCCCTTCTGCGCATGCGTACCGCACTGCCGCCACCAATGTTCCGCTGTGTTGTGAAAGTCCAGCAGTTTAGTACTGTTGACTTTGCAGCGGCTTAGCAGACCGCCTCTGTCAACATATTTACATTTTCGATTGCCCATTGACTTTCATTACTTCTGTCAAAGCTGCATCGCCACAAAAGTCCGATGGCAATGCGCTGTTGACTTTGTGGCGGCTCAGGGGAATTTCCGGTGCAAAGCGGCATGTTAAAGCGGATCCGAGATGAAAAACTAACTATAACAAGTAACTTGTCTATATATCTTATCTAAAGTTTAGTTTACCCAAAGTTTACACAGCAAGTCTAGCTGCAAACAGCTTCAATAGAATATGATTATTTATTCCTATGATACAATGACAGCAGCCATGTTGTTTGTAAACATTACACACACCAAGCTTATCTGCATTTTCAGCACTCAGCCTGTGAAAAAAACCTAATCCCCCCTCCTCCTCCCTCTTCCCCTCTGCCTCTGAAATCTCTGGCTAGTAATACCTACCCCTCCTCCTGCCCAGACTGAGCTCCCATGAGCCTTTGCTACTGTCTGAAAATGCCAAGGCTCTCTGAAATGCTGTGGGCAAGGCTTGTTTAGTTTATATGGCTTGAGGAATGCCCTATAAACAATAGGAAAAGAACACAATTATGCAATGAGTAAAAGTTCATCTTGGATCCACTTTAAGTGTGGTAGGCCCCATTGCCTTGCATTGTCATTGCGTTACCCGGCGGTTGGCCCCTTTAAATAAAATCGATAGGAGCTTGTCAATATGCTCTCATGGCTGCACTCCCATCTGTGCACAAACGCCGCCATACTGTGCCTAGGAGCAGGAAGCCGTTCACGCATGGCTCTTTCCTCCATGCACAAGCTTCTTCATGCTACTAGGGGTGCGTGCAGTATGGCCATGCTCCTATATGTATGGGAGTGTGGTCACGGAGATTAAGAGAGCCCCGGCTAGCAGCAGTAGGATCTGGGAAGCCTCTGGACCATCCATTACAGCACAGTTACAAGTCTGTATGAACAGTGCATGCGCACAATGCTCCTGGCCTCGGGATTGTGATCAAAGAGAAGTCAACCGCGTTACAGACCTTAACCATTTCGGGACCTGCCGCCTAGCCCACCTTAAGGACCAGGCATTTTGCGGTGTGGGGGGGTGCACGCGTTTGAGGGGGGGGACTGGCAGCCGGATCCCTTCTGTGGCTGGCTGGGCAGTGTCCCCCCATGGTGGCAGGTGTCCCCCCTTTCGCCAGCAGCCATCACTCACCTTCCAGGCTCCAGCGATGAGCCTCAGTAGCCCCCTCTTCTCCGGCCGGCGTCTCTGCTCCTAATGTCGCTCAGTTCCGGGTCGCGGCTTGATGACGTCATCAAGCCGGGACCCGGAACTGAGCGGCATTAGGAGCGGAGATACCGGCCAGAGCAGAGGAGGGCGCCGATCGTCGCTGGAACAGCAGGGAGGTGAGTGGATCCTCTTCTTTCCCCCCTGCCGCCGCCGCTGCTGTCAAAGTGATCGCTACGATCCGCCGGCGATCGTAGTGATCACGTGATCAGCAGCCATACGCGATGGCTGCTGATCACTGAGGGGAGATGTCAGCTGTCAAATGACAGCTTAATCTCCCCCTCTGGGTGCGCACGATCGCGTCGGGAGCGGAAACGGCGGGCTGGCGTAGATTCTACGCTGCATCAGGCTAGAACAGCCACAAGTGCGGCGTAGAATCTAATGCAGGTGGTCCACAAAAGGTTAAAGTGAACCTCCAGACAAAAAATCTACTGAGCAGCACTGAAAAGGCTTGGTGTTTCTTTAACAGTTTCACAGCATCAGAACTTTGTTTTTCTTACATAAGTCTTATTTTTAGCTGCACAAAAGCTAAGCTCTGCCCCATCAAAGAAAACTGCCCGGGCTTTTTTCCCTGATGCTGTGCAAAGCATGATGGGATTTCCTATGTTGTTATTCATGTTGCCTAGCAAATGGGAGGGGTGATCAACACACAGGACAGTTGGAACTGTGTCTCATGCTCCCTGTCACCTCTTTTCAACCAAAAAGATGGCTGCCCTCATGAATTCAAACATTTTCCTGTTCCTTTAAAACAAGGTGGGTAAGATTATATTACCTATTTAATTAACATAACTTATGCAACTTAATGACATTATGTTTGTTTAGGCTGAAGTTCCTTTTTAATTTGTCTGACAGCGTCACAATAGAGTGGACTGGAAGGACATCGAAGAAGCTGATATGGGCAGCACGATGACGTATTGCTTAGCACTCTAGCAATACGCCATTCCCAGACCGTATCCCAGCCAGAGCACTATCTACTTGGAGTTTGTGTGTCTGTGTGGGTTTCCTCCAGGCATTCAAATTTCCTCCCACATCCCAAAAACATATAGATAAGTTAATTGGCTTCCCCCTAAATTGACCCTAAACTACAATACATACACTGCACGATACAGACATATCACTATGGTAGGGATTAGATTGTGAGCCCCTCTGAGGGACAGTTAGTGACAAGACAATATACTCTGTACAGCGCTGCGGAAGATGTCAGTGCTATATCAATACTAAATATTAATAATAATAAATACTACAGGGGGCTGGAAGAAGCCCCAGGTAAGAAAAATCCTCTTATTCACCCTCATCACAGGTACACTTTAAATCTCTGATATGCACAGGAAGTCTGTCCCCTGCATTCACCTTCCTCCATGTACATGAGAGAGACAGTCAGTTCCCCAGAAATGTTATCCTGCTTGCAGCTGCTAATGTTATAGCGCTAATTTGTAAATGAAACAGAAATATGACTGGTTGCTATGGGAAACAAGCTTAAATATGCCTGACACGCAAGGTCCGGGGTTACAGTTTTCTCTCTCTCACAGGAATAGGGACACTAGGATAACCTAAGACCGGTACCCACTAATCCAGCCTCCGGTATCACATGACTGGAGATGGTGACAGCTGGCCAATGAGAGCAGCTTACTAAAAGGAATTAACAGGTGCAGTTTACGATTTAGGATTACTTATCACACCAGAGACGCTAAAAAAATCTATTTCAGAGCAGAAAAATAATGCTGAAGCCAAATATGGAGCAAACATGAGATAGCAACATGCCTTATGGTTTCACAGGTTTATTTATGTCCAAGGATATGACACAAGATGATTTCAAAGAGGCACCATTGTAACAGTACAATGCAGTAAATTATTCAGGATTCGCACATTTACGGTAATTTTACTGGGTTTATCATCGGAAACACTTCCCATATCTATATATTGCTGTATTATTGGTATATAGCCCCACCCTCTCCATGATGCTTAGCCTAGGCTCAGTGTTTTCCCCAGGCTCTTTTAGCTGGGCGCTCTACCCGGCTAGTTTTGGTGAGCACCCGGCTGTCATCGGCTCACCTCTTCCTATGCTGTAAGCAGAGTTGCGCACAGAAGCCCTGAATTCTTTCATCTCCCCCCACCCGTCTACTTTTTCATGCCACCCGGCTGGGAAAAATTTCTGCTGAGAACACTGAGGCTGTTTAGCTATGTGGAATTCTCCACCCAGACCATTATTGGAAACCAGGTACTACAACGAGGTAAAAGGTAATATGAAAAACTTATTTGGAGTAATTTCTTGTTTGGTGGGAGCTTTAATGGTATTTTATTGAAAAGACTTAAAAATATTTCCTTGGAGATAACTCAGGAGAAAAGTTAAAGAAAGCCTGTAATGAAAGAAAGTGCCCCTGGGGGATACTTACCTCAAGAGGGGGAGTCTCTGGATCCCAATGAGGCTTCCCCATCCTCCTCATCTCGCTTCTCCTGCTACTCTGACTACATGCAGTTAGTGTAAACACAGTACAAAAATCCTGCCCCTGAAATCTCTGCACCTGATGCAAGTGTTTCACCTTGCTTCATGAGAGAACTGGCCTGATCTGTATCGCCATTACACGCAGAAAGTTGATACAAACTTCTCCACAAACTTTCCAAGACTTCTGTGCAACTTCGAAGAGTCATTTGAGAGGAGCTAATGAGCGCACAGATGTACGTACCCCCCTCCCCTGCCTCTGAAGCATCCACCTATACGGAAAAAGAAGGATGTGTGGGCCCGATTGTCACAACTGCTCACTTGTGATGAATCGGATGAGGAAGAACTTCTATTCCCAGCGAAGAGGCCACCCAAACTTCTAATGCTTTGTCAGATGGCTGATTGCCTCTCTCTGCATCAGCAGTAACATGAAAGAGACGGATGGAGCTGGATATATTATTAATGTCTTTCATACACATTAATGAACGTCACTGTCGCCCGACGTGAATAGAAAATGATGCAAGCTGACAATTTCGCGTGGAAACAATTACCGCCGAAGAAACCGAGCGGATGGATTTCCAGCAAGCGTGGAGAGGAGAGAAGCCTGTCGATGCCGTGACAAAATAATATATCAACAAAGAAATTAGGCTGTCGTTCAAGAAAGGCAAGAATGGATTTCTTGCAATAATGGCAAAGTCAATGTATAAGGAACCTACAGGCAAAGGCTGGCTTCACCTCTGTACAAAATGTTTCCACTCATCTGGGATGCCCCGAGTCCCTTTATATGAATCAGGGCTGTGGAGTCGGAGCAATTTTTGGGTACCTGGAGTAGGATTTGGAGGTTTCATAAACTGAATGAAACTGTTGGATGATTTTTGTACCCACTCCATAGCCATGCAAGGGCTGTAGAATTAGGCTAGGTTCACAGTGCTCAGTTGCGTTACAGAAAAATTCTGCATGTCAACTTACTGCCCATATAATTCTATTGGGCTGTTCACAGTCATGGATTGCGTTATTCTAACTCACTTAATGCAGGCTTTGCATTAAAGTCTATGTCCAGTCTCAGTTGCAATTCACACACATTTTAACACGTGTGTTATGCAACTGACCACTGTGAATCCAGCCTCAGAGTCGGTGCAATTTTTGGGTACCTGGAGTCAGAGTTGAAGACGGATGTTTCATAAACTGAGGAGTTGGAGTCGGATGACGTTTGTACCTACTCCACAGCACTGATATGAACAGGCTTCAACTTTCTTCATTAACTTTAGAGTGTACTCCAGTCGAACCTGATGTAAAAAAATCTATACTTACCTAAGGCGAAGGAAGCCTCTGGATCCTCAGGTCTCCCCCATTGTCACGCTCAGACCCCTGAAAGAAATCTGACAAAAGCTTGTCAGATTGGTGATTGTGATGGAACTCTTCTTAGTGCATAAGCAGCTCCATGCTACTGCGCAGACGCCACCATGCTTGCGCAGGTGCAGCACGACCACGCTTGTACATAAATAGAAACAAAGAGAAAAGTGGTTGCGAACTTCAGGATGGTTTCGGGGCAGCGGCGGTAGGGGCACGGCGGAAACAGGAAGCCTCAGGACAGTTTCACAATGGAAACCAGAGGAAGCGGTGCGATGCGATCAGATGATCGTGCCACAACGCTAAAAACAGCCTTCGGGGATTTCCGTGTTACCACGTAGTAATCCCCCTTCTGGTTGACAGCCAAACAGGAAGTGAGACTCTCTAACGTTCACTTCCTGTGGCGGAAATATGAAGTGCATGGAAATGTATTGAAAAAATACACTTCCACGCATGTGCACCGCAACGCTGATGGGAAAACTATTTTAAAAAAAAAAAGCTGTGCCGCCATAGACTTACATGACTTACGGTGTGCCGAAAGGGGCACTTATGGTGCATTGCATCTCACTGGCACAGTATGAAAGGCCCCATAGACTTTCATTGCCGAGCGTTACCATACGGTTATGTAATGCAATGAAATGCTCCAGTGTGAGAGGGGCCTCACCTGTAGTTGTATGATGTTAGGCACTGCACTGCAAGCGCATGATTGGCTGATTAAATCATCACTTATGAAACAGCAGGTGTATAGGCATTCCTAATAAACTGCCCAGTGTGTTACTAAACATGGGAACATTACTTATGACTTCAGGTCTCCTGTAATCCTTCTTTTGCTCGAGGGTTTTCACTTTTCACAAGCCCCCATTTCTATTCATAAACTCCTCACTACTCTGGAATGAGCACAGAGTATACCGCGGTGCTCATTTCCTGCTGCATTATTCCGTGTGAATTAGCAGGAAACTGACTGATACAGCAGAGCTCTTAGTAGGGGGCTCAGGGCTAAATATGCAAAATAACTTCTCATTTAACTTCCATAGAGGTGCAGAGAAGGATATTCCGTATGTTTAGCTCATTAAACAACAACAAGGACATCTGAACACGTTATTAGAATTATTAGCAGCTTTGTGTATTAAAGGAGCAACTGAAAAGTGACTAGATTAAACAATAGATATCGAGAAATGTCAGATCAAGAACAATAATGATTGATGATTGCTGAGGGGGTTTCTGATAGGGGCTCTAGCAGGATAGGAACTCAGGACAGTCATAAACGAAAGGGTGGGGGGGGAGGGTGCACTGGTAGATTAGTTTGAGAGAACTATAGAGGTTAAGGTGGCCATACACTGGTCGATTTGCCATCAGATTCGACCAACAGATAGATCCCTCTCTGATCGAATCTGATCAGAGGGATCGTATGGCTACCTTTACTGCAAACAGATTGTGAATCGATTTCAGCCTGAAACCGATCACAATCTGTGGAGCTGCCGCCCCCCCTCCCTGCATGCATTACCTGTTCCGGCTGGCGCGAGTCCCCTGGTCCCTGTCTTTTTCTCCGCTCCGGGCTCCAGACCGTTCCTGCAGCTACTGAACTTCCTGTCCAGGGGAAGTTTAAACAGTAGAGGGCGCTCTACTGTTTAAACTTCCTGCCGGGACAGGAAGTTCTGTGTAGCTGCAGCCGGTCCGGAACCCAGCATGGAAAGAAGACAGCAGGGACCAGGGGACTTGCGCCGGCCGGAACAGGTAATGAATACTTGCTGTATTGCGTCAGTCGTCGGGCATTCGAACGCCGATATCGACGCACTCCCGACCCGCCGGCAAACGAGAAAGATCTTACGCACGGACGGATCGACGGGAACGATCGATTTCGGATGGAAATCGATCGTTCTGTCAGCGGTGTGCGCGGCGATTTCAAAGCCGATTCGATCACTGTGATCGAATCGGCCATATATCGGCGGGAAAATCGTTAGGAGTATGGGCCCCTTTAGTTACAAAGAGAAACTGTTAAAGCAGTAGGATTAGCCATACTATGCCAGGGAAAAAAAACATATACAGTATATAGGTAGTTAAATACTTGATCTACTTGCATAACACATGTATTGTACTGTCCAAGTTTTGATTTCAGTGAATGTTATATCGTGCATGAAGAGAATTCTGTTCCTGGTGGGAACAATGTACTATATGTGGTACCCAGTATATAACAGTACATAGGCGATTGACTGGTTGGATAGGGCATATCCCCCGGCATCAAAGACACCCGGCGTATAAGACGACCCCTGGCTTTTCAGAAGATTTTCAAGGGTTAAAAAGTAGTCTTATACGCCAGAATATACTGTATATGACCCTGAGGCAGAGTGCGTCAACAGTGTCATATGCATAGTGCCCCCCTATTGCCCAGTGACTTACACCCTGCTGGTTAGGAAGTGCGTCACTGTGATTCCTGGGTCTCCCTGTAGCATTCCCGTCATTTTGCACATGCGCGCTGCAGCCAACATGCTTAGAATTCTCTGCGTCACCCAGTGACTTGCATTACTTCTGCCGCCGCTGTGTCGCCATGGAAGTCCAACGGTAACGCGCTGTTGACTTTGCGACGGCAGATCCTATACGTCCGGCGGAACACGAAGCCGTAGTGTACTAGGCCCCATTGCCTTGCGGAAAAACAAGGAAACACAATGCAGGTTTGCAAGGCAAGTGTAAAAGGGGCCTGAATGGAACTGGCTATAAGTTTATATGGAAGCCTGTTGATGAATGAGCAGGCTGGGAGTGGCAGGGAAAAGCTTAGAGCCCAGTCCCCGCATTGTTAGCCCCCTATTTATCTTCTCTCCCATATTCAAGCCCCCACACTATGCTTAGCATCAGATGTTTTTAAGAAAAGCTTCTGGGCTGCCTGCACGGATATAGTCCAGCACTGGAGAGGTTAATGCCACACACGCTTGGGCTCTAGCAGTTGCCATGGCAGCCGGAGCAGCCTGTCCCTCCCTCTGCGATGCTGCAGTGCAGACTTCCAGCGTAATGTATGCACACACGTCTCCGGGCCTGCTTGTCACGCCGACAACTCTCCTGACATTAATGCAAGTGGCTGTCAAGTAGTGGAAGTCCTGACATAGTGGCAGAGATGTGCCATAATCGCTTCACAATGTCACTGTGCAGCATCACTCGGCTCAGCGTGAGCTAAGTTTAACCCCGCTGTGGACAGCTCTGAGAGCCCCAGAGGCCGGGTCCCAACATGGCTGCCAACAGGCTAAGGCACAACTCACGCCTTTAACAGTAAAATTACAGTTCCAGTAAATTAGTAGTATGAACAGAAGATCACAGGGACGGATTAAGAGGAAAAGGAGCTGTAGTGTTCCAGTAGATGTGGCTTCCCCTTCTGGTCCTTTTGCTCAGGTTGGAGAGGGGTCAAGGAAGGTGACAATAGGGTCCTTGATACCGCTAGCGATTTGTCCAGCGATCGCTATTAGTGATTTACAATCTGGTTGGTCCTTCAAAGTGCACTTTAGTTGTTTTGGATTTTTTGGGGGAGGGAGGTTCTGAGTCATAAAATCGCTGCAAAATTGTGCAAGCGAATGAAAAGCGATTTTGCAGTGTTCATATACTTTGCATTAAAATTGCTTCAGGACCCACGGTTGCAATTCGCATAGGCAAACGCAGGGGGGGGGGGGAGGAGGATTACAGCTGCCCAGAATCCCCCTCAGACCAGGGCCGGTGCAGTGTTTGGGGACAGGCACTAGTTGAGACACCAGAATGTCTGCAGGTATCCTGCAGCTCACAGCACTGCCCTCTTTCTTTCCCTGCTACAGTTGGCTTTGGATGGAGCACCAGCATGTGTACAGTGCATGGAGCAGCTCTGGGGAACATAACAGAGTCAGGTATAAGCACAGCCCTGTGCCCTGCTGTGTGAGTGCTTCACTTTCATTAGCAATGTCGGCTGTCCTAATTATTATCTGTATCCAAACTGCTCCTGATCGATCGTGTTGTCAGTCAGACAGGAAATTGCATTATCGGTACCCAGCATTATGCCCTACCATATTAATATACTGTATTGTGCATTGCTAAGGGAGACCTTTCAGGAATCCCCCCCTTGAAAATCCTGGGTTTGCCCCTAATGTCGGCCTAATCGCAATCGCTCCAGCGGGTTCACCTCCGTACACTTTTATTGGCATATTGCTTTTTGGAATTGTCAGCGATCCCAAAGCGCAGCTGGAATCTCTAGTGGGCCCCCTAGCTTTAGAGGAAATAATAAATAAATAAGTAGTTATAGAAAATACTGCAAATACTGTTTGCGCATACAAATTAAATCACAGTGTAAACTGCAATGTGTAATGAGAGGACTGAGATTCCAAGCGGGACGCGGTCACTGCCAGAACCATAGAATTACTGGAGCTGATGGGTGGGAAGATGACAAACACTCATCAGGTTCTATTGACTGTTTCTATTTGTGGTTACATAAGTGCAGCCATATTTACCAGTTAAATGACACGGTTCTGCACGGTCCTGCAGTTAGGCCCGGAGCACACAGAGGCGTCAGGGAATGGCTGCCTCCGCTCTGCCGCATGGAGCCCAGAGCACACAGGGGCGTCAGGGAATGGCTGTACTCTGCCGCACGGAGCCCAAGGGCACACTCAGGCGTCAGGGAATGGCTGCCTCCGCTCTGCTGCACGGAGCCCAGAGCACACAGGGGCGTCAGGGAATGGCTGTACTCTGCCGCACGGAGCCTAAGGGCACACTCAGGCGTCAGGGAATGGCTGCCTCCGCTCTGCTGCACGGAGCCCAGAGCACACAGGGGCGTCAGGGAATGGCTGTACTCTGCCGCACGGAGCCTAAGGGCACACTCAGGCGTCAGGGAATGGCTGCCTCCGCTCTGCCGCACAGAGCCCAGAGCACACAGGGGCGTCAGGGAATGGCTGTACTCTGCCGCACGGAGCCCGGAGCACACTCAGGCGTCAGGGAATGGCTGCCTCCACTCTGCTACACGGAGCAGGGATCCTGGGAGGGATGCCAAGCTGAATCAGGTCATAGTGTTGTAAGAACATGAAGGGGGTGCGGTACAAACGCCAAACGTAGTAAGAATTTATTCCAAGTCACCTGAGCAGAATCTCTTGTGATTTCCCCAGAGTGGCCACCTAAATTACCCCCCTATGAATGCCTGTCACAAGCCTTCCAGGCTACAGAGCTCCCACTAGGCCTCAGGGCTGGGACCCATAGAAAGCATAGGAATCACCTTTGCGCTTTTTGTAATGATTTTTGTGACCAATTTCTTGTGTTTTTGAAGAAATTTTTACTCAAATGCAAGCGAGTGTACAGTGAGTGCAATTTGTGATTTTCATAGCGATCTGGGTGTTGCCTAGGGTTGTTAGTAAAAATAATGCAAAATCGCTTCATACAGCGCTTAAAAAACGATTGTGCAGCAATGCTATAATTTGTATAGAAGCGCAAACTCTCCAAAAATGCTGCAGGCACCACAATTGCAATTTGGGGAAATGGCAATTGTTACAGTAGGATCACCTCCATTGACTTTCATTAACGTAGCGCTCAGTGGGGTAGCTATAGGCCCCGGTGCGAGTTTTACATTGGGCCCCCCATTCACTCTATAAGTAACACTTGCTATGGCGCAACAAAACTGGCCAAGGTCATCTACAGTATTAGAGGTGCAAGAAGGGCATGGGAAACAGTTTGTTAATGATTACTACTATTCAAAACATCTATAGAAGTGATTATTACCAGCACAGGACCAATAAACAGCTAATACTTTGGTTTAGGAAGGGCCCCGATGCGGTCGCAACCTCTGCAACCCCTATTGCTACGCCATAGCTCCCAACTGTCCCTTTTTTGGAGGGACAGTCCCTCTTTGGGAGCCGGTCCCTTTTCCCCCCAACTTTGTCCCTCTTTCAGAACTTTGTCCCTTTTTCTATGAAAATATATATATTTCTCTACAAAAAAAATGTGTTTGATTGACTCTAAACTTTATTCCCATCCTTTAAATTGATATATTACTAATTTTAAAATGTTAATATAAAGGAAAATGAACCAGGATAGAAAGGACCAGTGTGGATTGAATTATAAAAAAACATATTTTTCGTATAAAATCTTTATGGTATGCGTGACTAGGGGTGTGATGGGGGCGTGATCAGGGGTGTGGCAGGGGCGTGGCTTAAGTGTCGGTCTTTCTCATCTCAAAAAGTTGGGAGGTATGCTACGCCCCTGGTAGCGCTCGTCGGTGATTCCAAACTGCTGCTGACAGCGCTCCGTTGGGACTCAGGCCTAAGAATGTCTTCAAGCTGGTGTTCACATCAAAAATAAGAACGAGACCAGTGCTTTCTCTGCATTGGAATAAACATTATCATATAACAGCTATCAAAATGCCAGCCATAGATGTGAAATGTGTTTCTCACAATAAACATCCTTCATACGCTTAGGCTTTGTTCACACGTATTAAAAACCTGTTCACTTGGCTTGTTAAGCCTCCTACATCTGCTAGATAGTTCTCAGGCGAGGCAGCCAACCCTCCCTGATGCATTGACGAGAGATTCAGACTGCTGGGTCATCTCATCCGAGCACTCGTTGTTACCCGATGTTCCCCTTCCGCTCCTTTGTGCGCTGTTGTTCCTCCACCCATAGCAACAGTACACGTCGCTAGCATCCATACAGGACTTGACCACAAAACTGCTCAAGGGCTCATGTCCCAATCCATGCAGACCACAATAAAGCTGCGTACAGGGCTGTGGAGTCGGTACAAAAATCATCCGACTCCTCAGTTTATTGAAACCACCAACATCTCCTATTTTTTCTTTTGGTTTATTAATAAAAAATAATACGTAAAAAAAAAAATAAACCACTAACTCCGACTCCAGGTACCCAAAATTGCTTCGACTCCTCGACTCCAACTTCAAAGCCCTGGCTGCGTACATAGCAAAGTGTTTAAAAAACGAACAAACAATGATTTCTTAGTAGTTAATCTTTATAAAATGGTTTGCAAAAGACCTCCAAAGATAGTGACGAAAGATATTTGTCTCACAATCTTTCAAATCTATCTCAGTGGATATGGTCTTATGATGACGATCGTTCATTGAAGATGAACTCCAGTGAAAATAATGTAATAAAAAAGTCCTTAATTTTTACAATAATTATGTATAAATGATTCAGTCAGTGTTTGCCTGTTGTAAAAGCTTTCCTCTCCCTGAGTTACATTCAGACATCTATCACATGGTGACATTTTTACTGCTGGCAGGTGATGTCACTGGAAGGAGATGATGCTTGCTTTTTTGGCAGCTGGAAACAGCTGTTATTTCCCACAATGCAACAAGGCTCGCACAGTGTGATGTCAGGACCTCAGTGCTGTGAGGCGCTGACATCACACTGTGGGAGGGGTTTCACCACAATATCAGCCATACAGAGCCCCCTGATGATCCGTCTGAAAAAAAAGGAAAAGATTCATCACTTGAAAGGAGGTATCAGCTACTGATTGGGATGAAGTTTAATTTTTGGTTACGGCTTCTCTTTAAACTGTGTATGAGGTCATCAGATATTTCTTAAAGCTAGCCCGTGAGGTTTGTAACTTAAAGAGGAACTCCAGTGAACATTTTAGTGTTGGCATTTGATGTAGTCGCTGCATGGTTTTTGGCAGTTGGAAACAGCTGTAAACAGCTATTTCCCACAATGCAACAAGGTTCACAGACAGGAAACTGCCAAAAAAAGTTTGAAATTTTCTTGTGGGAGGGGTTTCTTGTGGGAGGGGTTTCACCACAATATCAGTCATACAGCGCCCCCTGATGGTCTGTTTGTGAAAAGGAATAGATTTCTCATGTAAAAGGGGGTATCAGCTACTTATTGGGATAAAGTTCAATTTTTGGTCGGAGTTTCTCTTTAACATTTTGGATACTTACCTCAGAAGGGAAGCCTCTGGATCCTACAGAATCTTTCCCCCTCCAACTCCACCAGGCAGTTCCAAAACGGAGACTACTGAAGGTTTCGGGTGCCGCCACACTGCACCTGTGCAGCAACACGGGCCCTCTCGGGCTTCAGCGGGAAAAAACTAGCCCAAGTGGGTCCCTGCTACTGTGCATGCACTTGGTGAAAGTGGATAATCCAGAGGATTCCCTCTCTCGCAGTGAGTACCCATTTGGGTCATTTATTCCCATACAGGTACCCTTGTTCAGAGCAGGATCATCCACCAGGCAACCTAAGCAGGTGCTTGGGGTCTAGTGGGTGTCAAGGGGCACACCAGCCCCCTTCTTTGAAATCTCTCCACTTCAGATCATCAATAGGACCACAAGGGGTCCCAAATCTATTACCTTGCCTAGTGCCCCAGTACATCTTAATCCATCTCTGCCTTACATGATAAAGTGGTAGCAGCAGGGTAAAGAGAAACTGTGACCAAGAATTGAACTTCATCCCAATCTGTAGCTGATACCCCCTTTTACATGAGAAATCTGTTCCTTTTCACAAACGGTTCACCAGGGGGCTCTGTATGGCTGATATTGTGGTGAAACCCCTCCCACAGGAAACTGTGAGGACCATGGTCCTGGCAGTTTCCTGTCTGAACCTTGTTGCATTGTGGGAAATAACTGTTTACTGCTGTTTCCAACTGTCAAAAATCAAGCAACAGCTACATCACCTGCCAGCAGTACAAATGTCACCATGTGATAAATGTCAGAATATAAATCAGGCATTTAAAAGATTTTACAATGGACAGACACTGACTAATTCATTTATGCATAATTATTGTAAAAATGAAGCACTTTTTTATTACATTATTTTCACTGGAGTTCCTCTTTAAGTGAAACAGAACATCTAAATGGGGTGGGAGGTTGTTAGCCGAGATAAGACTCCTTGATTACACAAAACTCACAGACTTGGGAGTCAGACTGTCACAGAGGCATCATAAATTCCAAGTTCACAAGTTTAGCTATACAGACTGAGAAAGAGTTTTGCCATTAAATATCATCAGCCTCATACCAGTATAAAAAGTTTTTGTCCTTATTCAAGCCTCTGTCCACCGCTTTGAACCAATTTATAAATTTTGTTTCTGATATTAATCTATCATTTGACATTTTGAAGCCACCCTTCAGGGCTGTGACACGAAGCAGGGGCAAACTCAGGATTTTCAAGGTGGGGATTCCTGAATGGACTCCTTCAGCCACGCACAATACAGTATAATAATATGGTAGGACATCATGCTAGGTACACATACTCTAATGCAATTTCTCGTCTGACTGAGAGGATCTGACAATTATTTTCTTAATGTCCGATCTGCTCCCGATCGACAGCGGGATCGATCAAGAGCAGTTTGGATACAGATAATAATGAGGACAGCCGACATTGGTAATGGAGGGGAAAGTGAAGCATTCACACAGCAGGGCACAGAGCTGTGCTCTTACCTGACCTTGTTAAAGAAAACCTGAAGTGAAGATTAAAAGTCAAAATAAACATACACAAGTCATACTTACCTGCTGCGTAGTCTACTCCTCAATCTCTTTTTCCTCTCCTGCATCCTGTTTGTCCACTGTGATCAATAGAATTCTCCGTCCTCCATTTTGAAAATGGCTATTACACCATAACAGCTTCCTGGTCAGCACACAGTTAAACTGTAACATTGCCCACTTGAGCCATAGGGAAACATGGACACATCAGTTCTCCTCTCAGCTTCAACTGACAGCAACCGATATATAACTGACAGCAACTGATATATTTCAGTTCTGACAAAATGTTGTCAGAACTGGAAGGGATCACTGTAAGAAGAAAATGGTGAGCTTCTGAGAGGAACTGATGGCAAGGTAACTATGTAAAGTTCATTTGAAGTTACCTCATGTGTTTATTTTAAATAATTTTACTCAGTACAGGTTCTCTTTAAGTTTCCCAAAGCTGGTCCATGCTGCTCCATCCAAAGTCAACTGTGGCTAGGAAAGAGAGTGCAGGCAGTAGCACGGTGCTGTGAGCTGCAGGATGCTTGCAGATATTCTGGTGTCTCAACTTGTGCATGTCCCCAGACACTGCATTGGCCCTGGTCTGAGGGGGGATTCTGGGCAGCTGTAATCCCCCCCTGCGTTTGCCTATGCGAAGATCATACATGCTGTGTCTGTTAGAACGAAAGTGTGTAGGAACTGGGAGTTCAGATTCTGGATTGTTAATAGTGTGCATGATAAAGAAGGAAGTAAATAGACTACAAAAGCTCTTTTGGGGTCTTTGTATGAACTGATCATTTGCATGTATACAGCAAGGTTAGAACAATGCAACATTCAAACTTTCCTGATGAGTCCTTGTGACGGAACATGTCGGGCGGGGCTTAGGCATGGAAGTGAGAGCCATAGTGAAGACAGCAGGCATGGGGATACGGAAGGGCGTCCTGATTTGGAGGGGTGACCGTAGCGCGCATGGACACCCACCCGCAGCTGAAGAAGGGACATATACACGGCAGCCGGAGCCCAGCCTAAAGGGGCAGAGCCCGTCCTAAAACTCTATGCCCTATATTCAAGTCAACTTACTGTGAGTGCAATGGTTTTTTTATATTTTAAAAAATACAAACAGTTTTACACTATGTGGAGTTTTTTTCCCTTTGAGGAATACTCTATGATGCATTGCGGCAATTAAAGAGCAAGTGACCCTTGATCTAGTGGATGATCCAGAGGAGGTGGGGGACGGCTCTAAATGTCCCGATGCATAAACAGACCTTGTATAGGTCTTCATATCTGGTGAGTCTGTTTCCTTATGGTGTGGTGGTGGATATCTGTATTGAAGAGACCACGGACGACAGATTGTTATCGCACAGCCGTAGGAAAACAAAATTGGCACTCTTATGCCGCTTTTTGCAATTAAATAGAGTGTGTTGAAGCTGTGCAGGCGCTACCTTCTTTTGTACAGATTCAAACCTTCTTTGACAAACCTATGCAGCAGATTGATTCCTTAGTTTGCAAACATTTTTACCTGATGTGCGTAGCCAGCTTAATCATGCGTGTGCATACACAAGTGTGGTTACAATGTTGTGTCTGGCCGGTGTATACAGACTATACACACACAGCATTGCAGATATATATATATATAGATGTTTTCCCTGCACTATCCCAAGAGGACGGTTACAACAGGTGCCCTTTAACTGGCAAGTAAACTCACGCCAGTGACGGTTTATTTAAGGTACCTGCGTAGTGGATGGAAAAACCATGAAAACACACCGTCAGGATTATGCAGAGCCATCCAATCTGGCATAGGAGATAAGCTGCGGGTGCCAGCTCCGTGATGGGTGGCTGGAATTAAATAAACACCCAGTAAACAGATCTGAACGCTGCTGACACCCACATCACACAAAGTAGAACAAATATTGTACAGACTACAGACATCCAACACAAGCCAACAGCTGCTGCATTTCTGTTATCAGTCTGCCCCCTAATGTCAGGAACTGGTAGTGCAGGCAACAACCTAAAATCCCGAATCCTAATTAAAAGGAACCTGGGGTGTGAGAAATATGGAAGCTGCCATATTAATTTAACAATACCAGTTGCCTGGCAGCCCTACTGATCTTTCTGGTCAGTAGGGTCTAAATTACACACCTGAAACGAGCATGCAGCTAATCTAGTCAAACTTGAGTCAGAAACATGTGATCTTCAGGCTTGTTCAGGGTCTGTTATTAGAGTCAGAGGATCAATTGGGCAGCCAGGCAATGTGCAATATTTAAAAGGCAATAAACATGCCAGTCTCCTTCTCACCTTGGGTACCCTTTAAGTTACAAGATAGATGGATGTAGATCTCTTGCATGAGTTTAATGTGAAGAAATCTGAAAAAAAAACTACCATATCAGCAATTTTGTTTAATTTACACGTTTAAGTCCCATCTACATGCTACAATTTTTTGTGCGATTCAATTCGATTCATCAATTCGATTCAATCCGACTTGTCCAATCGGGATTCGATTCGATTCAATTTGCCATTGTTTTGCAATGACAAATCGAATCCAGATCGGACATGTCCGATTAAATCGAATCGAATGAATGAATCTAATCGAATCGCACAAAAAATTGTATCGTGTAGATGGGGCTTTAAAGTACTATGGCCCTTGCCTAATTCACTTTGCCTCCTAGGTTTTCTCCTTTTGTATTTAAAATAACTCACACTCTGCAGGTGTAAAAGTACCAAAAAGCAGGTGAAAAAGTACTGAAAAAAATATTCTAAGCGTTTTCTCGCTTGCTGGGGGCTTAAAATGCATTTTATTGATAAGGTGTGAAAACATCACAGAGGAGAAAACTTGAATTGAATAAGTGAATGAAAAGTGAGTTGAATACGTTCTCATGAGAATCAATAATGCACAAGGCATGACAAGCTCACCTCTCATGAACTTAAAGAAAACCTGTAGCAAAAAAAAAACCCTCCCCTGTGGGATACTCACCTTGGGTGGGGGAAGCCTCCGGATTCCTATCGAGGCTCCCCCAATCCCACTGTGTCCCACGGCGGACTCGCTGTGCCCCTCCGAACAGCGGGGATGTAAATATTTACCTTCCCGGCTCCAGTGCAGGCGCAGTATCGGCTCTCCGCTCGGAGATAGGTGGAAATAGCCGATCGCTGTCGGGCCGCTCTACTGCGCAGGTGCAAGTCTCCTGCACCTGCGCAGTAGAACGGACCCGACTGAGATCGGCTATTTCTGCCTATCTCCAAGCAAAGAGCCGCAACAGCGCCCCCGCTGGAGCCAGGAAAGGTAAATAATTCAGCGATTATCAGGCTTGTCGAGGGAGGATTGCCAGGCACTTCGGGGGAGCCAGCGCTGGATTGCCTGCAGCTACAGGGGTGGGGGAAGCCTCATTGGGACCCTGAGGCTTCCCCATCCCAAGGTGAGTACCCCCCAGGGGAACTTTTTTTTTTGTTACAGGTTCTCTTTAAAGTAAAACTGAAGCAAGCAGGAGAAATGAGTAATAATGACATTACGCTGGCGCTCGTGCAAAGGGGTGGAGCTACAGTGCACAAGCTGGTACTGGCCTTGCCCACTGAAACTGATGCCCGGCTACGCCCCCCACCTTTGGTGCACGTCACAGAGTCTCTGGAGCCTTGGTCTTAAATACTGGATAACATTTTTTCCAGGGTGCAGGGCATGGCTGATCCTAAAAAAGGATTGCAAAGGGTTAAAACACATGGTCATGTGATGTGAAACAAGCTGCTTGACAAAATACCATTGTGCTGCTCAAACTGCAAGAGGGCGGGGCATGGACTGAGTTACTTAAAAAGTCACAGCTTGCTGCTCCAGAAGTCTGTGGTGTAGGAAGTTGCAAGTGTCTGGACCCCAACCAAGTACTTTAGAAGTTATTTATTTGAAATCAGCTAGGCAAGGAGCATTTATTTCTTATTTTCAAATATGAACATGAAGGAAAATAAATGATGACAGAAAGGACCAGTGTGGTTTGAATATAAACTGTGCCTTTTGCTTATAAACTCTTTGCGGTAATCAGGGGCGTTGCTTGGATTCTAAGATATCAGGGCACTTTTGGGCACTCCATCCCCCCAAAAAAGTGTGTGGCCATGCATCAGAATGTGGGTGTGGTCATGGGTGGGGCCAAATGTACATGAACTTAAAGCAGTTTTAAACTCTGGAAAAATATTCAATAAAAAATGTGTTGTCCTACTTTTTATAACCCATAAAATTATCATATTTGCTTTTGTGCACAAGTATTATTCATTTAGAAATTATAAGTTCCCAAAGTTCAGTTTATTTACTTGAAAGCTGCTAGTGCATTTTATTTATAACTGTTGTATTTCTATTGTAAATGCACCCAGTAATGATTTCTGAGCAGTGTTTCAGTTCAGGACTCAATAGTTTCTGCACCATCAGAGAATGTTTACTTAATTGTATCAAGTGAAGAATGTATATGTAAC
The DNA here is from genome assembly GCF_040937935.1 of Hyperolius riggenbachi. Lineage (NCBI taxonomy): Eukaryota > Metazoa > Chordata > Amphibia > Anura > Hyperoliidae > Hyperolius > Hyperolius riggenbachi. The sequence goes on from NC_090656.1 coordinate 209,309,525, forward strand.
GGCCAGAACCCGTCTGGCCACTTCAGGTTCTGGCCAGTCAAAACTCGAAGTGGGCGTGCCCCTGCGGCCAATGTGAGAAATAAACACGCTTCCTTGCTCCCGGCAGCGTTAAATTAATGCACGCGCACTCCCGGTTCATTAGCCGAGGGATCAATGAATCGGGCCATGGTGCCCGATCAGTGATCCCTTTCCCCTGCAGAAAAAGTGACCGCTTCTCTCGGAAGCCACGCTTTTTCTGCCTCTTACGTTCCCCTAAGCGTACATGTTACGCTTAGAGCAGGGGTCTCAAACTCAATTTACCTGGGGGCCGCAGGAGGCAAAGTCAGGATGAGGCTGGGCCGTATAAGGGATTTCACAATCAGCAGCTCCCCCCCCCCACCCCCACATTGATTTTTATTTCAAAATCAAATTCACACTGAAGCGAACTATTTTGCCTATTTTACCTTATAGTTCGCTTCAGTGCTCCCATTACAAGTAATCTGCCGTGTCCCCGCCGCAAAACGAGGGCTGCAGAGCCCCCAAATCGCCCAAGGGGCAATGCGCCGGCATTTCCTGGAAGGGGCAGAGCTTTCAGCTTCAGCTCTACCCCTCCTGACGTCAATCGCGGCGCCGCCTCTGCCTGCCCCTCTCACTCTTCCTTCACAGAGAGGGGCGGGAGAGGCGGCGATCCGTGCGGCGATTGACGTCAGGAGGGGCAGAGCTGAAGCTGAAAGCTCTGCCCCTTCCAGGAAATGCCGGCGGATTGCCCCCTGGGCAATTTGGGGGCTCTGCAGCCCTCGTTTAGCGGCGGGGATGCGGCGGATTACTTGGGAGCGCTGAAGCGAACTATAAGGTAAAATAGGCAAAATAGTTCGCTTCAGTGTGAATTTGATTTTGAAATAAACTATAAGGAAGCTTTTGCCGGAGCGGGCCACAAAATATTGTATCGAGGGCCGCAAATGGCCCGCGGGCCGCGAGTTTGAGACCCCTGGCTTAGAGTGACATAATTGTAAACAAACTCATGGCTGCCATCTTGTGGACAAATAGTAAAACTACAATTACATGTAAAAAAAATAAACACATATTTACATAAAAAAATTACAATTTAGATTCCACCCTTCCAAAAATACCCATATAAAATGTTTAAAAAAAAAAAAATCAAAAAACATTACAATAAAAAAAACGTAAATATTTACCTAAGGGTTTAAACTTTTTAAATATCAATGTAAAGATGAAATATTTCTTTTTTTTTTTTTATTATAAGCTTGTAAATAGTGATGGATGCAAAATGGAAAAAATGCTCTTTTATTTCCAAATAAAATATTGTCGCCATACATTGTGATAGGGACATAATTTAAACGGTGTAATACCCGGGACTATTAGGCAAATACAATACGTGGGTTTTAATTATGGAGGCATGTATTATTTTAAAACTACAGGTCCTTCTCAAAAAATTAGCATATTGTAATAAAGTTCATTATTTTCTGTAATTTACTGATAAACATTAGACTTTCATATATTTTAGATTCATTACACACAACTGAAGTAGTTCAAGCCTTTTATTGTTTTAATATTGATGATTTTGGCATACAGCTCATGAAAACCCAAATTTTCTATCTCAAAAAATTAGCATATTTCATCCGACCAATAAAAGAAAAGTGTTTTTAAAACAAAAAAAGTCAACCTTCAAATAATTATGTTCAGTTATGCACTCAATACTTGGTCGGGAATCCTTTTGCAGAAATGACTGCTTCAATGCGGCGTGGCATGGAGGCAATCAGCCTGTGGCACTGCTCAGGTGTTATGGAGGCCCAGGCTGCTTCGATAGCGGCCTGAAGCTCATCCAGAGTCTAATGTTTATCAGTACATTACAGAAAATAATGAACTTTATTACAATATGCTAATTTTTTGTGAAGGACCTGTATAATGGCTGAAAACTGAGAAATAATGAATTGTTTCCGGATTTTACTTATTCTTCCTGTTAAAATGCATTTACAGTAAAGTAGCTCTTAACAAAATGTACCACCCAAAGAAAGCCTAATTGGTGGCGGAAAAAACAAGATATAGATCAGTTCATTGTGATAAGTAGTGATAAAGTTATAGGCTAATGAATGGGAGGTGAACATTGCTCGGATGCATAAAGTGAAAATGACTTAAGGCTGAAGTGGTAAAACATATGGGACATGATTGGTGCTGTGTGGTGCAATGCTAGGTGCTGTGGTATCTCTGTGGGGCATGCTGTGTGTTGTGGTGACATGCTGGAAGCTGTGGTGCCTGGAGCCCACATAGGGAGCATGCAACATTGTGTGTGTCCTCACTGTTCTTCCCCTTGACACCCTTAGCAGAGTAGCACAGCAGGAGGAACTACTCATCTCCTCCATCCACTCTCCAAGTATGGAGACATCCTCTGCAGCTAGCGATTCTCCTCCTAGCATCTGAGAATCAGGCGCTAGGAGCTCTAGTATCTGATTCATTCTCAGACACTAGGGGGAGAAGCCCAGAAGAGAAGATGTCTGCAGAATCTGGAGACCAAGATCAAGCGGCAAGAAGCGAGTACTGCCATCCGCGGCCTGGGGGACATCTGAGGCACCACAGAATAGATCTAAGGCACGTACCACTGTATTTGTGACTAGGAGAATTGGGGGGGGGGGGGGGGGGGTTTGATTAGAGGTGTGACAGGGTGTGTCTTAAAGGTATGCAGTAAACTATTAAGGATACCCACTTTTATGGTAATTTTTCTGGTATCAGAATCAGAAACACTTCCTATAGCTATATATTGCTGTATGTTGGAGTCTAGCCCCATCCCTTCCACTGATGTCAGGCCTAGGCTGTTTAGCTATGCGGAATTCTTCTCCTAGAGATTTCTGGAACACCAGGTATTCTTTTCACTGGTTTCGGAATTCTCCAAAACAAACATTACGTAGAGCTGCACCTGACAGGACTAAAGATATCACCACCTGTCATAAATTTCTGAATGTGAATCAGGGAGAGGAAAGATTTCAAAATGGGCAAATACTTACTAAATAATCTATTAAGGAATATTATGAAAAAAAGTAAGCACCCATTTTAACAAGCCAATTGGCTTGTTAAAATGGGTGGAAATCAGAATGTAGCACTCTGAGGCCTTGTTCACATTGCGCTCCGTTCGCGTTGTTTTTTTTTTTTAAGGCATCTTTTTTCCGATTCCTGGCGCTTGGGTGGGCAATTCGTTTTTGTGCTTAGCAGTTTTCTAAGCGTTTTTTTCCGCTCCCTGACGCAAGTCAGGAAGTGAACTCTTTGTCCCGGAAAAGAACAAAACGCAAGCGCAATCGCCTTATTGCGCGTTTTTGTACGCGTTCCCCGATTTTCCTATACCTTCCATTGAGGCGGAATCGCCCCGAAAATGGAACACGCAACGCTTTCCATGCTGCACCCCGCACGACCCGCGCTGATATGAACCTTCTCATAGACATTCATTGGCCACGCGTTTGGGGGGCCTTTTGAGAAACCGCAGGCGGACGAAAAAACTCGAAAACGCCTGCAGTATGAACAAGCAATGCAGAGGGAATTAATAGCCTGCCTGAAACATTGCCACTCAGGAAACAGTTCCCTTCCTGCAGCCAAGCGCAACAGAAATGTACCTCCTGTTTTAAGTAGGCAAATTTCTGTTTTGCATAGCATTTTAATAAGAGGGCTTTTTGATCTTTTTCAGCCCCTTACACACTCCTAGGAGTTCTGGTTCACCATGAGCTTGCTGGGCAATCTGTAGCAGCTAAGCGAGCAGTCCATGCTTCCCATACACTAACACTAGATGGCGGCCTAGTGTAAGCCTATGGAGAGCTCAGACTGTTTGGCTGTAGCTTTGTTTGAGGGACAGTTCTCACCACTACCCTGAGGGCCCATTTACACTTAAACAGTTGGTGTGCTTTAGTGTGTTAGTATGCATTAGTACGCGTTTTTTCCATAGCAGTGCATTGTGAAAATGATTTCAGTTAAAACGCGTTAAGTGTGAAAGGTGCCATAAGAAAACATGGGCATTACTTTGAAAATCCGTTTTCTTGCCGTTTTAACTGAGAGCAACTGATTAAGTGTAAAAGGGCCCTAAACAGGATCAGAGGGAAGATTTTTTGAATTGAAACAAGGGTGGCACAAGATTGTTAAAACATAACAAAAGAATTTTATATTTAAAATACATACATAAAAAAGTAAATTTCTCCCAGAGTTCACTGGGCATGGACATCCTCTGGGGATGCAACCGGACCAGGGTAAGTTGCTTTTCTGCACAGTGCAATAATGCTTGTTTCGCTGGATTATAGCATCTAATGTCTGTATGAGGTGCGCTAAGGTGACGAGACCTTCCTACTGTCTTCACTGTTTGTGTTTTTTTTTTCTATAAAATGACAACAAACAATAAAAATATTCTTTAAAAAAAAAAAAATTCTCCCAGAATAAAATGCACTGTAAATTACCCCCCCCCCCCCCACGTCGCTGTCACAATAGGTAGTGAAAATTTGACAGATCTGACAGGATTAGGACAAGTCCATCTCCACATGGGGGAATCTCAGTTAAGGCTGGTGCACACCAAGAGCGGTTCTGTGTGTTTTTAACAACGCTTGCGCTTTGAAAAGCGCTCGGCTAATGTATTTCAATGGGATGGTGCACATCAGAGTGATTCGTTTTTCCCCAAACTCGGGTCCTGCAGCATTTTTGCTGATTTCTGAGGTGATTCAGCCTCAAAGTTATGTATAGGAAAGTGGAAAATTGCTCTGAAAAGCGCTAGATCACAGCAGTTTTCCAAGCATTTTTGTTACAGAAGCTGTTCAGTTACAGCTCTACTGTAACAAAATATAAGAAAACACACACCACAATGCTCCAAAAACTGCTAGGCATGCTTAAAAAATGGCTATGCAGAGAATCGCGTTAAAAAATCACTTCAAAACGCGCTAAGCGTTTGCTTTTACGCTAGCGCTTTTTGTTGTGCACTGGCCCTTATTTCTTAGTTTACAAAATCACTGACTGAATTGCAGTTGTTCAAGCAAGTAGGCAGACTGGTCAGCATCTGTGAATAGATCCTTTCCAGTTTTACAATGAATAATGTAACACTGAGAATTCCCCAGGATGAGATGGACTAGTCCATAATCTGTCAGAGTTCTACCACTTAGGGCGGGTTTCCATTTGCGAAGTGATGCAAGTGTGGCTACGCATCTCCGATGCGGAAGTGTATTGAGGAGATGGGACACGGCTGCATGCTGCAGATTATCGGATCGCTCCGCACCGCTCTGCACACCATGCACGCAGTGGATACTGTTCCACTGGCGTGCATGTGTTTCAGCACACCTGCGGTGCGATGCGGCTATGTAGCCGCATTAGCACCGCTCCTAGTGGAAACGAGCCATTACTGGACAGCAACATAGGAAAAAAAGTGATTTGTAGTGCATTTTACACTGGGAGAAATATACTTTTTATATTTATGTAACAGTGCTCCTTTAAAGGAAACACGAAGTGAAAAAAAAACTGATGAGATAAACAATTGTATCTATCCTCCACCTAAAAATGACTTATTTACATATTCCACAGTTTTATTTTATATTTAAATCTACTTTTTCTGTTACATTGTCACTGCTGAGGGTGACCAATACTGGTCCAAGCCCTATCCCATACAGACATATCAATCCCTGCCATGTACTGATAAGGGCCAAAAGCCCGAAACAGGCTGTCTACATGTGGGGTTGGTGTGGCTGTGTAATATCTAAAGCTATAGGCTTGCTATACACCAGCGGTTCTGGATGCTTGTCTAGCTTACAGGGGCGAAAAGAGATAATTTGCATATTCAGTAACGGTGCATAGTGGGTAACCACAAATGTTCACTTATAGCTGAATTATTGCAAATTTCCTTCTGATTTAAGAAGTCAAATTTCACCAAGCATTGTCTCTGCTCAAACACATTCACTGAAGTATGCCAGAACTATATTCTATGAACTATTGACCTTTTTTAATCTCTTTCCTGCTCTCAAAAAGCCATTCTCTGCTACCAAAGTGTTTTATGGTTGTAATTCCTTATCAGTGAGGGGTATACTATAATCCTACCTGGACAGAAACTGTCACTTGCATACCTGATGTTTAACTCTTTCAGGCAGAGAAAGACAAAAAGGAACACAGCCTAGTTATTTGTGTGCTTGGCACTGTACAGACACATGTCTATCTCATCATGTCACATGTCACCTCGGTTATCCTCTAAATGTGATTTGACATTAACGGATAAAGAAGCGTCTAGACAGACAAAACAAGCTCTGCCAGTGACTGCTTCACAGATCTAGGAAATGTTTCTGCCCTGGAGTAAAGCTTTAATATGAATAATTAAAAATGATATAAAAAATTCAGTTAGTAAACAAGTGAAACTCTCAAGGAAAAGTAGATAAAGTTACTGAAGCCCCTTATAGGGAAATCTCATTCAGCGCAAATCCGGCAAAGCTCCATCCATAGTATATGCTTATTTACTGCCAGCGAAGCCCCGAGTCATGCTGCCAATTGGCGTTAATGTGCCTCTCACAATTAGGTATCAATATTTAGGGAAGAGCATGAATAATTAATCAGACTTCATGTTCTCATTTGCATGCTAATCTGCGCTGCGGCTAATGGTGTCACGGCGTCGGTCAGAGCTGCTGTATGGAAATTAAACGGTGACCAGAGACCAGTGGAAATAAATTACTATTGATTTAGTTATATCCCGGGAACAGTGACCTGTGTATCTGCCCATGTAAGGACTAATAGCGGCTAAATAATACACCTGGGCTGCAAATCAACAGTGACGGCGAGGGAGGGGAGCGCAAGGAGGCGCCGTGTTTGGGAAGCGCAAAGGCAACACTGTATGATGAGTTCAGTAACAGCAGACTATCAGCACAAGCATTTCCTATCATATTATGCACAGTGCTGCACAGTGCTGTCATCACAAGACATGCTATGGATATCATTCTTTCTATCCCAGGGCATTCATTGTGTAACAAATGGTTAAGAAAAAAGAACAGGCTCTTATTGATTATTCATTCTGGAGGTGTTAAAAATCAGGGCTGTGGAAGTTGAACTTGGAGTCACTTCTGGATACCTAGAGTCGGAGTTGGTGGCTTCATAAACTGAGGAGTCGGAGTTGGAGTCGGGTGGTTTGTTTTACCCACTCCATAGCCCCGCAAGTGTCATGGAGTCGGAGACAGAGGAATTTTGGGTACCTGGAGTCGGAGTCGGTGGTTTCCTAAACTGAAGAGTCAGAGTTGGATGATTTTTGTACCGACTCCTGGTGAGAATAAATCTATCCTCCCCATTTTATATAAAAGTTCTTCATACTTTTAGAAACCCATCAAGTTAAACAACATTCAGTTAGAAAAAAAACCAGAGGCTTAGTCAATCAGGTTTAGTCGAAATATCAATCAAAACTTGATCAGGAAAGGTATTAGTGGTGGCAGTCAGATCGATGTCTGAACATATTTCTACTGAGATCAGGTCAGACCGAAATGGCGCAAATTGGTAAATGATCACTAATCCCAATCGAGGCATTCAGACCCAATTTATGGTTGTTTTTAATGCTTTTAATGTTTGTATAAAGATTTGCATTTTCCATGATATACTCATGTGTGAGTGGTGCGGCATTTTTGGGAACTGGTCTGTTTCTCTTGTTTTGAACGTATTCTACTATGGGCAACACCTCACACCCAATTAATCTTAAAGGAATACTTAAGTCAAAAAATGACTTTTACTCACCTGGGGCATCCCTCAGCCGCCCGAAGTTGGATGGTTCCCCTTGCAGCCCCGCTCCGACCGTCCTGTCCCCGCCGGCGGCTACTTCCGGGTTCGGCAACAGCCGCCGACAGGCTGGGGACGCGGCTGATTTTCCGCGTTCCCTGCCGCTATTATCACCCTCTATGCTGCTATAGCGTATATATATACGCTATAGCAGCATATATATATATATATATATACGCTACAGCAGCATAGAGGGTGATAATAGCGGCAGAGAACGCGGAAAATCAGCCGCGTCCCCAGCCTGTCGGCGGCTGTCGCCGAACCCGGAAGTAGCCGCCGGCGGGGACAGGACGGTCGGAGCGGGGCTGCGAGGGCACCATCCAGCTTCGGGGGGCTGAGGGATGCCCCAGGTGAGTAAAAGTCATTTTTTCAGTTTGACTTAAGTATTCCTTTAAGGCACTTTTAAATATACACCTTTTTTTTTGTCAAGTCTACTTTTGAGTGAACCCGAGGCGTCTGCAAATAAAAAAAGTTTGCTCCGTTTCCTCCCTCTCTGCCACAGATTTAGCCACCCACTTCACAAACAAAATTGTATCCATCGGTCAGGAAATATCTAATCTTCAATCTTCACCTACCACCCCCTCCCAACCATCTCCTCCTCCACCCTATCCTCAGCTCACCTCCTTCACTCTTACTACCATTGAGGAAGTCAACCACCTACTGCAGATTTCCCATACCACTACCTCCTCCCTTGACGCCATCCCTTCTGATTTACTCCAGCCTCAATTCACGGATTTGCCCGCCCCTGTCCTCACTACCCTGTTTAACCTCTCCCTATCCACAGGCTCCTTCCCCTCAGACTTCAAGCAGGCCACTGTACTACCCCTGCTCAAGAAACGCTCCCTCGACCCCTCACTACCCTCCAACTCCTGCCCTATCTCCCTCCTCCCCTTTGCCTCCAAACTCCTTGAGCGTCTGGTTCACAAACGCCTGACCCAGTACCTCAATGCCAACTCCCTGCTAGACTCACTGCAATCTGAATTTCCGCCTGCCCACTCATCCGAAACTGCTCTCACCAAAGTGGTCAATGACCTTGCCTTAGTTAAAGCTGAAGGTAAATACTCCATTCTCCTCCTCCTTGACCTTTCAACAGCTTTTGATACAACAGATCATCCCTTTCTCCTCCAGTCCCTCCAGTCCATGGGCATTCACGACCTCACCCTGACCTGGCTTTCATCCTACCTCTCCAACCGCTCTTTCACGACCTCCTTCAATGTGTCCTCATCCACCCCCATCGCTCCACCACGGCAGCTCCCCTCCGTGAATCCTCCACTGGCTTCCTATCCAGTCCAGAATCAGATTCAAGATACTGTGTCTGACCTACAAATCTGTCCACAAAACCTGTCCAACCTACATTTCCGATCTTACTCAGAGGTACACATCTAGCCGCTCACTCCGCTCTTCCAATGAACTTCGCCTAACCGCCCCCCGCATCACCCAGTCCCATGCACGCCTCCAGGACTTCACAAGAGCTGCTCCAACACTGTGAACCTCCCTACCTCCACCCATTAGGGCAGCCCCCTCCTTCAACATCTTCAAGAAGGCCCTCAAAACTCACCTTTTCACTCTGGCCTACTGCCCCTCACAAGTGCTCTAAACCCGCAGATGAACTCTGGTCCCCTACCTTCCGTGTCCCTACCTCTCCCTCTAGATTGTAAGCCTTTGGGCAGGGTCCTCCTCCTTTTGTGTCTAACCTGATCATGCACCTCAATTACTGTGCACCCGTGCTATGCATTTGAGTGAACTCTACTTGCCTAATCTCCCATCCAGTGACTGACTAAGCATTACCTGGTACTCATACTGTGCTGCGTGATTTGTTTTTTCTTGTATTCCTGTATTGTCATATTGCTGTATGTCACTACTAAATATTGTCTGTAACCTAAACTAATGTCCAGCGCTGCGTAATATGTTGGCGCCTTATAAATACAATAAATAAATAATAATAAATACTTACCTATGAAGAGCAAACCCTTCAGATACTCCACAGGCTTCCCACATCCTCCTAGACCCCATCGCTGCTGCCTGGGACCCTCTTTAAGACTGTGACCACACTCCCCTTTATGCACAAGCCGTACTGCATCTGAGCGAGGATAAGTGGCTTCGGCTTGCTGCCCAGGTGCTGCCATACTGACGCAGGCAGGCCTGGATATAAATCACAAGATCTCATAGGCTCAGATGTCCTGGCACCCTAGACTTCACCCTCTATGAACTTAAAACCCCCGTGGACCTGCACTGCAAGTGTGCAGGCTGGCCTAGCTGTCACTTCTCCCTTACTTCCCTTGCCTGTTATAGGTAGCTACAGGTGTCCCTTGGCATTAGATAGCCAGAGCTGCCCTCAGTATTAAGTAACTAGTGGTGGGCCAGAGCCCCTGGCTAAAGGGAATTCTCGTCAGTGGAATGCAGAGAGCTGGAAGAGTAACCTCCCATGAACGCTCTGCTTGGGATTCTACATAGGGAAGGAAGGGAGGGTGGCACTAGGGGAGGGGAGTGAGCCGCCTTATCATCATCAGGCGCCTGTAGGCGCATGCCTACAGTGCCTAATGGTAATACCGGCACAGAACACAGGTTCAGTACAGCCAAGCTCATACACGGTACGGTGGGGATTGCAGCAACAGTGAGGATGAGGAGGACACTGGAAGCATCTGCACTATTCAGAGGCTTCTCTCTACCTAAGTAAGCATCTAAAAAAAAACAAATCTTATCGTCTCAGGTACACTTTAAAGCTAAGTACACACATCAGCCGAGTACTGTACAGACACACCACTGGTCTAGGGGCTAGTGACTCATCTGTTGCCATGGAGAAGGGAGTAGAGATGAAGCACTGTTGAGCATTTTCTGGCAGGCATGGTGAAGAGAACAATGTGCTCAGCCGCGGTCAGGCAGGAGGATCCAGAGGCTCCCTCTGCCAAGATACGTATCTCTATTTCTCTCCCTAGGAACGCACAGGTTTGCTTTAAGGGTGTTGCCTTTGATGTAAGATATGAGCCTTTGACCAGGGTTTTAATCCCAAATCAAGCCAGTACGTAAAACTGTAAAGAGTCTATGGGCAAGGCTCCCTTATGACCGTCGTTGCCTGTGGAGCGCGCCCTATGTGGCTGCAACTCTGATACTGTAAATGTTATGTGTCTTGTCTTGTCTTAAAGTGACAGGTGGCACTACAGGAGCAATACAAGATAAAAAATAGCTTGAGGCTTTAATCTTTCTACAGTGCTTTAAAAAACAAATCAAACATTTGTTGACCCAGTTATAAAATAAAAGAGAAAAAAACAGAATGAACATTACTTCAAAGTTTGCATTAGCATTAATAGGAAAAATGTTTTCCATAACATTGTGATAGTTCTATGCATCTATGCATTCCTCACAATGACCAGAAGAGGGCAGGCCATGCAAGAAAAAAATGCGCCTTATATAGTAAAACAAGAATGGATGCACAGTATATACTTAGAAGAGTGTTCTACCTGCATACTGATGGCTAGTCTAGTGTTCTTTAAATATGTTGGGGTAAAAAAAAATCAGTAAAAGCCAGTCAAAAAAATAACAAGGGAAGCACAAAAGTTTTATCATAATCAAGATTTTACCGGTGGTGCCTAACCGTAACCACTCCCTCAGCAGAAACACCCTTTTACATATATGAACAATAATACCTTTGAAAACGTAAAATCTGTAGTTATTAACAAATTAATATGACAAAAACTATACCGTTGTAAACTTCTAAAACTATAAGTACCTCAAAAACTATAATGTTGTAATGTTATTAACAAAATTTTTCGTGGCACCCTTTTTTCTGCTTTTTTCGCCGTATTAACGATAATTGCATTAAAGTCTGAGGCGGCGCCCTTTTCGTCCACCCTCAGCCGGCGCCCTTTTTTCCTGCTACCCTTTTTTGGGGGTGAGTATGATAATCATAACCTGTCTTTACCAATGCTACCATATGGTGCTAGATGGAGTACTTTAAAGAGACACTGAAGCGAAAAAAAATATATGATATAATGAATTGGTTGTGTACTATGAATAATTACTAGAAGATTAGCAGCAAAGAAAATATTCTCATACTTTTATTTTCAGGTATATAGGGTTTTTTCTAACATTGCATCACTCTATAATATGTGCAGATTACACAACACTCAGCATTCAAAATGAGTCTTTCAGAGCAGTCTGTGAAGTAATGAACTCTCCTCTAGCAGAGGAAAAGTAAACAGTTCAATTACAGTTGAGATAATAAAAGTCAGATAACAGCCCTCTCCACAACTAAGTTAGTCGGAGAGCTTAATAGCTTTTTTTGCATAGAGATAACAACTGGAGTTTCTCAACTCTTCCTGTACTGGAAACAATTAGACTGATGTACCTGATCTTAATGGTTTTTTTCTTAGCTGTACTACACATACAAATCATAATATCATCATTTTTTTTTCGCTTCAGTGTCTCTTTAAAGGATACCCGAGATGACATGATGAGATAGACATGGGTATGTATTGCCTAGCACACACACAAATATCTATGCTGTGTTTCCTTTTTTCTTTCTCTGCCTGAGAGAGTTAAATATCAGGTATGTAAGTGGCTGACTCAGTCCTGACTCAGACAGGAAGTGACTGCAGTGCGACCCTCACTGATAAGAAATTCCAGCTATAAAACTCTTTCCTAGCAGAAAATGGCTTCTGAGAGCAAGAAAAAGATAAAAAGGGTCAATAGATCATACATTTTAGCTCTGGCATACTTCAATGAATGGGTCATTGAACAAAAACAGTAAAACAGTTAAAATGGATTTAAACATAACATAAAAAAAATGTGGAATTTCTTAAAAAGTCATTTTTAGGAGAAGGAAGATCGGTACAATCGTTTATATCATTAGTTTATTTTCGCCTCGAGTGTCCTTTAAAGGGACCTTGTAGAGTAGTGGATGGAGGTATATGAATTCACTACTACATCCTGGCAGAGACATGTTTACTAGAAGCAGGGGGGTAACTATAGGGGAGGGGGAGAGGGGGAGAGTTGTAAGTGGGCCCCAACTAATAACCCTCCATTCCTCTAATACTGGGGACCATCCTGCAAATCAGGTGTATTTGTGGCTATACTGGTTTAGATGTGTGAAGACAATGATGGCCACACTTGTTTTATGACCCTTGTGAGATGGGCCCCAAGGCCCTGAAGGGCACCAAGGGGAGGCAAGGGAAGGGGTGTGAACATTGCGGGCCCAATTAAAGTTTTTCTGGGGGGGGGGGGGGGGGCATTAATTGTAGTTACACACTGATAGAAGTACAGTTGCTGTTTCTTATACTGTAAGGTCTCCTCTGTCCAATGCAGCCTATCTGGGCAGAGCAATGGTTGAGTTTCAAAACACTTTTCAGCTGGGAAAAGGATGAGAAACAGCAATGGTTCATTGTAGGGGAGGACCTACCATGGTAGGGGCGGACCTACCATGGTAGGGGCGGACCTACCATAGTAGGGGCGGACCTACCATGAAGCCACCTGAATCAGGTGTTTCAGGCGGCAAAATCTAGGGGTGGCGTTTAGACAAACAGTTTGGGCCACCTAGCCCCTGCCTCCTCTCCACTCTCTCTCCACCCTTCCTGGCACACACCACCCTCCTCATCCGCACATCCCTGAATCCCCGCCCTCATTCAACCGGTGGCACCTGCCTCCCTTCCCTAAGACATCATAAGCAGGTGAGGTGTCGATATATGACTCTTATTGAGGCATTCTGCGGTAAAACCCCATAACCGGTGAGAGATCACCATGGCCAGTCAGGGCCTGTACACACGGCTGCGCTTTTAAAATCGCATGTGTTTTTTTAATCGTAAGGTCTTTTGAAAAGTCATGAAAATCGTGAAAACCTGTACACACTGATGCAATGCGATTTTTCTATTTTCACGAAGGCTTCACGATTTAAAAATCGCATGCGATTTTAAAAACGCAGCGCAAACGCAGCAGTGTGTACTGGCCCTCAGAGGGAAAGCTTTGGCACGCGAGAAATCAGACGAGGGTGCTGGCACCTAACTGGCCAGTCACAGCCGTCCGCTGCTCCTTTTGCTAACTTGTGCCGATGGTCTCGCAGGCGGCACCACGGCACCATCATTGGACCAATCACTGCACTCGATAAGTATGCAAGCTGTTAATGGAAACCAACATCCTCCTCTAGTGGTAGACAGGTCATGTGTATGCTCGGTGTGTATTCGACCCCACAAGTGGGGCTTGCAAACTTTTGCAGGTAGGCACTGGTCTGTTTTTAAGTAGCGCTGCTCATTTCCTTGCTATGTACTAATGTAATTCGTTTTTGGTCAGCTGCTCCCACTTAACAGCCATGCTTTTGGTGTATATGCAGAGCTTCTGTTTGGGTTCAATGTGCCTTTTGTAGTTCCTGGGGGGGCTTAGCGCATCTCTGATGGGGGCCATTCGGAGGCGGCCTGGTGTTGCGCTGATCCACCTTTTGCGCAATTTTCAATTTTCGATTTTATTTGATTAGCCGCACCCAGGCTATGCATATACATAGGTTAGGATTTAGTTAGTGTTAGGCCCCTCCCATGGAGGATTGACTTCTTCGCAGTGGGAGGGACGAGTACTTAATAGGTTGCATGCAAGCTGTTAATGGAAACCAACATCCTCCTCTAGTGGTAGACAGGTCATGTGTATGCTCAGTGTGTATTCGACCCCACAAGTGGGGCTTGCACACTTTTGCAGGTAGGCACTAGTCTGTTTTTAAGTAGCGCTGCTCATTTCCTTGCTATGTACTCGATAAGTAGCAGTGACATCTGATAGGTCACCCTCTAAAGTTTGCTTGGGGCAGCAGAAATTTAAAAACCGGCCCTGGTAATAAATATAAATAAATACAATTGAGCAAAAATATAGATAGTTTAATTTATTTAAAAGAAGGTCGCTCAGCCTACTTCCCTATCATCACCTAGGGAATATAAGTCCCAGTGCGCGTTTTATACAAAATATTCAAATCATCTACGCCGCAGTAAAGATTTAACCTCCTAATCCCCCCCATGCAAATATGTATTTTCCGCCTCCCCCTTAAACCGCCTCGGCAGGGCCGGCAGTTATTTTCTGCCGCGGAGTTCCTTCGGATTTACACGAGCGGCGCACTGCAGAAATCCTACGTGTGAAGAAAATGTGTTCAGCAAAGTGGCATATTTTATCTGGGTGTAAGAAACCGATTCCCCTCAGCTTGTTAGCGTCTGCGAGCTTACAGCCTCTCTGCTCACACTCCGAACGCGCCGCGCGGCGAACCTAGCCAGCTGTGATTTTAAATCCTCTCATGCAGAAAAACGTCAGGATAAAAATAAAAAAACAAGAATGTACATTTGCAGAGATGGGATTGCGCCCTGAGGTGCGGCATGCTCGAAACACGCATGGGTCAACGTTAAAACGAGAAGGGAAAAAAATAATAATTCCATATTTAAAATTCAACTTTAACCAGCAATGTCTCCGACAGAGTAAATTGGCCGCTCTCCAAATGAGTATGGATGCTTAAGACGTTGGCGGCCTGTTTCCTGCCAGCGCCTGAGATCGGCTGCCAAGGGGGTCACCTAAACATGCACGCATTAAGATTCCATTTATGTTTATTATACAGCTACACACATGAAATAGGCCATCTACTGTCTGCTTCTAAAGGGAGCTGTGCCGCACTCAGCGGGGACATCAATCATCCAGTAGCAGGCGGCTCTGTGTGTGTAGATAGACCCCCTGAGCTTGTCTTGCAAAGCACAATACACCTCACTAACGGCCTGCTCTTTACAATGGATTTCTGGCAGCCTGTGAAACGCGTAAGCCTTGTTCTTCACACTATCACAGGATACAGCCATGCTGCTGGTATTCCCCTGGCGGCTGTCAGCTCTCTGGGATGAGGTGGGGGTCAGTGAAGGGCGGGTGGGGATATTTCTAATGCATCTTGCAAGCCTGGTCAATGGCTGCCCACACGACACTAGTTGCTTTTGGGCAAATGTCCTGCACTGCATAGCCAAAGGATCTAAATGGAATCATAAAGCTCCGTTAACCCCTTGCATTAGATAACCAGAGGGCTCACTGAACACCCCCCTTTCAAATGATTGAATAATCCCTTAAAGTGAATCTGACGTGAAAATAAACTGATGAGATGAACAATTACAGTATATTTATCCTCCTACTCAGAAAAATGACTTTTAAGTATCCCAGGGTTTTCTTTTATGAAGCAGGTTGAATGTTTTACGGTCTCTAATCAGTGGCAGCCTATTAAGTGTCCCAGAGTTAGAAAAATGTCAATAGTTCATGTATTTTATTTATCCCTGCCCTCAGAAGTTATATTCTGCCAGGAAAACTATTATGGCTGTAATTAGCTTATCAGTGATATTTACTATTTTCCTTACAAGGTACCGACAAGACAGAAGCTGTCACTTCCTTGCCTAGAAATTAACTCTTTTAGGCGGAAAAATAAAACAAGTAAAACAGCCTGGTTATGAATATTTTTTGTACTGTGCATACATGTTTATCTCATGTCGCCTCAGGTACACTTTAACGTGGATTGGAGCCCGACGGCAACTTTATTTTTATAGCTTTTGCCTCATGTACCTCCTCTTGGGGAATATGTTGTCACTTGTAATATTGGCCAGGTCATCTAAAATGCAACATAAAATGCAACATAGGCAGATGCCTTGAGCCCGGTGGACATCCAAGGGTCTGGATGCTGTGTACATATGACCCAGTCGCTGTTCGGTTGAGTGCAGGGTAAGTTGAAAGACAGCTCACCCTGCTGTGACTGAATCTCTGGGGCCACGTTAAAAACTATTCCCACTACTATTGTAGCAACTCGAAGGAGACCTGTAATTCAGGGTCCGGATATTGCCGCCACCTGAATTACAGGGATTTCTAGAAAAAAAACTCCTGTGCCACCAGAGCTATATTAACATTACGGTCTATGGTGGCGTTCAAGTCAGACGCAGCGTAGCATGGATCAGGTGACGATGTGACCTGATCCGCTGGATGCCACCTCCTCCGAAGTCAGGAGCCAAGCAAAAAAAGAAACAGAATAAAAGTAGAGCGCTCTTTGGTGCATTAATCTTTTTTACCTCCTTAGCGGTTATCACGAGTGCAGCTTGGGGTGGAAAAAACAAGCTAGGAGCGGTTATCCTGAGCTGAACCCGTGGTAGCCGCCAGGACGTCTATGCAGAGCAATGCGGAGATGGCGTTTTTACTCACCTCCCGAAGGATCCTGACGTCTGCTACCATTCTCCTTCCTCTCCTCCGAGGCTCTGCTTCCCCCTAAAGAGATTGCCGTCTGTTGTCATGACGGCAGGTGGCAATCTCACTATAAGGTTACAGTGCCACCCGGAAGACGGAAGGAGAACTGCAGCACTGGATCCCAGGGAGGTGAGTGAGTGCTGGGGCTAATGCAGATCTCTCTGCGGTGTGATTTTTCCAGGCTTTAGGGTCTAAAAGCATGCTAAAAAAGAATACAGAATAACAGATGATTACAAGCATATTACACCGGTGGAGCAAGGTCTCCGTCTCCCTCAGATCGAAATAACCGCGCTGCACTCCTTTGCACTATGGCCAGTAGAGTAGGTTTTTCCGCAAGGAACAGAGCTTCAGCATGAAAGGGGGGGGGGGGGGGGGGGGTAGGCAGACCTGCAAGAAACTCATCGCCTATTGCATCACAGAATAGGCGATGAGTTACTTCCAGGTCCGCCTACCCATCAGTGACACGTGCTCATAAATACCCATTACAGCAGTACTAATTAGAAGCAGGGAAATGTAACAAATAAGAAATAAAACAAACAAACAAAACAACAAACAAACACAGAACATTTATATCGCGCTTTTCTCCTGGCGGACTCAAAGCGCTAGAGCTGCAGCCACTAGGACGAGCTCTATAGGCAGTCGTAGTGTTAGGGAGACTTGCCCAAGGTCTCCTACTGAATGCTGGCTTACTGAACAGGCAGAGCCGAGATTCGAACCTAGGTCTCCTGTGTCAGAGGCAGAGCCCTTAACCATTATACTATCCAGTAAAAAATGTGCTAAAATTAATTAGCCTAGAGCACTTGCAAGACTCTAAATAAATTGGATGCTAAAGAGTTAATTCCATGCAGAGAATAAAGCAAAATGCATTTAATGTACACAGAGCTGTAAGCACTGACATGAAGATGAGTTTATCCCCAGACACAGCTTGCAGTCAACATAAAAAGGGAAAAATATACGACTGCAGTAGGATTTTGTCTTTCCATAAAACAAGATAAGTGCGATTTGCAGGAAGTATCGGCCGGCCACGCAGGGACTTCCATGACAATGTCACACCAGACGTGGAATAATGAGCCAATCAGGGAGATGCTCAAGATGCAATCCGGGCCAGATTACTGGCTCTCAACAGCTGCCGGAGAATCCATTAGGCTGCCATTCAAACACAAGGGTTGTGTGACATTCCTCCTGTCCTATATGAAGGAATATGGTGTGATGAGAACTAATAACTGTAATACAGAGCCCTGGAAACGTATGCCGGCATAAAGCTGTCTGCGTGTGATCGCTGGAAGGAGGGGAGCTGTCACACAGAACCACCGCAGCTGAGCTATAATCAGGGGAAGGGAAAACTCAAGTGACAAGATCTCTGCGGAGAGCAACGGATGTGCGGATCTACCCACAATCAGTCTTCAGTTATGTACAAACGGTTAAAGCCCTTCCACGCTGAAAATCACAAACGTGGCGCGCTGCAATTTCCACCTATTATCAAGCATGCGTTTCACTGCGTTTTTTGGATTTGATTGCGCAGGATTGCGTTTCCCAACATGCAAAGAAAAAAAAGTGTTTTTTCAAATGAGAGATCGCATAGCAAATCGTACAACACTGCATTTTGCCATGCAAAGCCATTCATTTAAAGAGAAACTGTAACCAAGAATTGAACTTCTTCCCAGTCAGTAGCTGATACCCCCTTTCCCGTGAGATCATCAGGGGAGGTCTGTGTGGCTGATATTGTAATGAAACCCCTCCCACAGTGTGATGTCAGGACCATGATTCTGACATCACTCTGTGGGAGTCTTGTTGCGCTGCGGGAAATAACAGCTGTTTCCAACTGCCAAAAAAGCAAGCAGCAACTCCTTCCACTGACATCACCTGCCAGCAATATCTGACTATAAAACAGGGAGAGGAAAGACACGGACTTAATCATTTATACATAATTATTGTAAAAATAAAGCACTTTTTTTTATTACATTATTTTCACTGGAGTTCCTCTTTAATCCAATTGCAAATGCAAGAAAACTGCAGCATCTACTAACCCTACGACATTCCACCGGCCCTCTGTGCCCCCAAATAGCAGGCCAGGGACAGGGTACAGAGCCGGCCCTGCAATGTCACCAGAGAGATCGGGACCCAATGCCCACTGAACAACATGCTCTGTATGTGAGCACAAGGCTTTAGTGGTGTGTTGTTGATGCACGAAAATGAGGTAATATTGCTGTGTGAAGCAGTGCACTGCTAGTTATGCAATAAGCCCGACCACCTGGTTGCTCATTACCGTGGCAATGCTCGCGCTACTCAAGTACCACAAGTACAATGCTGCCAGTAATGATGGACAGTGTTCTCCCCAGGCTCTTTTAGCCGGGTGCTCCACCCAGCTAATTTTGGTGAGTACCCGGCTGTCATTGGTTTACCTCCTTATCCTCCTCCTATGCCGTAAGCAGAGTCACACCAGCCCTGCATTACCCTGCTGCGCCCCACCCAGCTACTTTTTCATGCCACCCAGCTGGGAAAGAAATTGGGGGAGAACACCGATGGGAGTTTTGCCGTGTGCTGTCTGCACACAGAAATATTACCGCACTTTAGTGCATCAACCCGGTTGTCCTTGATTCAAAAGAGAAGATTGCCTGATGCAGGGCCGGATTTACCATAAGGCACTGTAGGCACGTGCCTACAGGCGCCTGATGATGGAAAGGCGACTCACTCCCCTCCCTGAGCGCCTCCTTCCCTATGCAGAGTCCTGATGAGAGTGTAAATAAGAGGTCTCGGCATTCCACTGACGAGATCTCCCCTCAGTCAGGGGCACCTCTAGCTACTTAATACTGAAGGTACTTCTGTCTACCTAATACTCACAGGGGCACCTGTAACTACCTTCAGCGGGGGTTTGTAGGTTCATGGAGGGCGAAGTCAGGAGTCCGGACATCTGTGCCTATAGGCTTCTGTGAGGTAAATCCGGACCTGGTCTGATAGCACTAATGGAAGGAGTTTAGGTGGAAGAATAAACATACTCTCAATAACTATGCTCTAAAAATATAACTACCTACCGTACTTAAGGGCAACTGAAGCAAGAGGGATACGGAGGCTGACATATTTATTTCCTTTTGAACAATTCCAGTTGCCTGGCAGTCCTGCTGATCCTCTGCCTTTAATACTTTTAGCCATAGACCCTGAACAAGCATGCAGCAGATCAGGTGTTTCTGACATTATTGTCAGATCTGACAAGATTAGCTGCATGCTTGTTTCTGGTGTGATTCAGACACTACTGCAGCCAAATAGACCAGCTGGGCTGCCGGGCAACTGGTATTGCTTAAAGAAAATAAATATGGCAGCCTCCATATACCTCTCTCTTCAGTTCCCCTTTAGCAAAGTAGGGTGTTAGCAACAAATGCTGTTGAGATATGCAGTGAAATGAAATGAAGCCTGTTTGCCCCCACAAGTGTGTATGCTAAACATCAGGCTCCAGATGCTTTTTGAATAACTTACAGCAGAGAAGCTCATGCATAGTATATGGCACGAGTGAGATGATGTAACAGGAGCAACATATGGAACAATCATTTCCATCAGTATTTGTATCCTTCAGTCATTTTGGCTGAACAACTTTCGACTAACATACAGTGACCGGATCTAACGAGATGTGATTGGATGTAGCGGAAAATGTCAACTGATTCAATGGGAATCAATGGTTTCGTTCTGCATCACTTATCAAGAAGAAACATATCACTGTGGGCTACTGATCAACAATACTCATCTGCTGTGCTGTCATAACAGAGGATCAGCGAGAAAAAGGCATACCGCTTATTTACTATAAAGAGGACCTAGCCTCAGTTTGTGAATTTTTTTCAGCCAGTTGCATTGTTTCAGCTGATAAACCAGTGGTAAGCCAACACAGCAGCACACAGTTTCTCCATTAACTGAGAGATGGGTTACCATGATGGCACAAAATAGATGGAGAAGAAAAGGGGTCAGAGAACTGAGCCTTGGGGGGCGGGGGGGGGGGGGGGGTGTGAAGGGCAACCGAGAAGGGGAAGAAGGAGGAGGTATTGCCTGAATATGCATACATTTTACCGTAACCCAGAATTATTGGCATTCCATTGAACATTCCTTATAGGTACCAATGTTTTAAGAGTGTATTTAGCATTCCAGCAGAGAAGGAAGGACTGGGTCTCAACCTGGATTATAGCAGTTATAGCAGAAAACCTTTTTATTCCATAGCAGCAGAAAGCACACAACGTTTCGGCACAAGGCCTTTGTCAAGTGTCTTTCTGTGTATTTAGCATTCCACCAAGTCAATATTCCTCTGTTAAAAACAGACATTCATACTGAATAATTACAGGCACCAGTCTATTATGGCCCATATCAGTGGCACATAAGTCATTTTGTAATTTAATATTATTAAACATTATTTTTGCAGCCTGTTCTGTATGTCTTAAAGGGCCTAAACTTTCAAACAGCAATATTTAACCATGAAATCTTTACTTTTTAGTGTTTTATCTATAATACAGACCCGCCCAGGATCTTCCCTCTTCCTGCATGTGTAATTAGCTGAACACAAATGACTATACTACCGTTCTGCAGATGTTTTGACTCTTCTAATCAGAAAACTGACACAACCAGCACTCATTGTGTTTTGAGGAAGGATGAGCTATACATGTGGCGGTCTCCGCAGAAAAAGAAAACCAAGGTGAAAGGTTTGTAATAATATCTGAAAAAAATCATAGTGATGTGACGATTTGAACAGAAGAGATTGTTTTCATCAAGAAGAGTGGATTATCACTCTTGTTGATAAAGTGTTCAGCAATTTAATAAATATCTACTGAGAAAAAAACAACAGCTGCTGCCCAGACAGCTAATTTTGATCATTTGGGCGCCACCATATGCCGTAATGAGAATTACAGCTATAGCTGCGCTCAGTGACTAATTTGGGCACCAGAGATTAAAAAAAAAAGTTAATTACGTGTCGTCCCCCTGCACTTTCAGCAGGAGCAGGGTGAGCACTCTTTCAACTTCACGCAGTGCCAAAATTTTGCTGTGGCTATTTTGCATGTAAGCACTGCTGCACTGGGTGGAGCTGTATGTAAATCTCCCAGCATGCCTCTTGCTAGGCACCTTTCAGGCATAATCACATGATCAAAAGCTCAGCCAGAGTTTTTGAGTAGCTTATTTTCTACCAAAAAAGGTAAAAAAAAATGTCTGATTAAAAGCTGGATAACAACTAGTGCTGCTGCCTGCTAATGATAATCTTCAAAGCACAATTCCTGGGCATCGGCCTGCTTTAATAGTCAATGAACAAAAATGTTAATTCAGGCTAATCAGTGTCATTCGAGGGCAGGGAACATAAATGGTAGCGGAAGTGCTGTGGCCTCTCCGTGTTCTGATTACCGCTATCACATCAGAGGAAGAATAAGATTCAGATGCGGGCGGCGAAGTTTGGCAGCTGAGCGCTCACGGCCCGGCCTCGTCCATCTGTTTGTCTCTCTGTCCCGCTGGTGGAAAACACCCTTTCTTCAGCCTCCAGGCATGAAATCGACTTGGACAAATCCTGATTTCACCTTCCTGAGTTCCGGGACCATCTGTACAGCATGCATGAACGGCCCGGGGCCCCGGCACAAACCCCCAGCGAGCCTCCTCTCCAGCGCCTTCCACTTAGCAGCCTCATTAATAATGGATCACATAAACATGGGAGTCCATCTCTCCCCCCAACTCATTTGCCTGCAGACAAAGGGAGTCTATTAATACTGCGCGGGACACAAAGGGAGAGGCTGTGACCTGGGCAGCTCCGAGATAAATGTGGTGGTCTCCATTAGAATCTTCTATCTAGTGCTGTAATGTAGAAGTTCTCCTTTCTTACACATCACTCTCCTGCCGACAGTCTCCTGGGCTGTCAGTCAAGTTGTATAACCGAAACACAAAACACTGGGCTGATCTATTAACCTGCTGGGCGGTCTGGACGAGCTCAGCTCGTCCAGTACCGCCGGAGCCTGCCGCTCAGGCCCTGCTGGGCCGATTTGGCTCAAATAAAAAGCAGCACACGTAGCCGGCACTTTGCCAGCCGCGTGTGCTACCTGATCGCCGCTGCAGTGCGGCGATCCGCCGCATGCAGCGGCGAAAGAGGGTCCCCCCAGCCGCCTGAGCCCAGCGTAGCCGGAACAAAAAGTTCCGGCCAGCGCTAAGGGCTGGATCGGAGGCGGCTTACGTCAGGACGTTGGCTGACGTCCATGACGTCACTCAGCTCGTCGCCATGGCGACGAGGTAAGCGAAACACGGAAGGCCGCTCATTGCGGCCTTCCGTGTTACTCCTGGTCACCGGAGGCGATCAGAAGAACGCATCCGGAGCACCCTCTAGTGGGCTTTCATGCAGCCAACTTTCAGTTGGCTGCATGAAATAGTTTTTTTTTTATTAAAAAAAAACCCTCCCGCAGCCTCCCTGGCGATCTTAATAGAACGCCAGGGAGGTTAAAGGGAATCTGAAGTAAAAATAAACTTATGAGATAATGATTTGCATGTGTAGTACAGCTAAGAAATAGAACATCAGTAGCAAATAAATAATTCTCAGATTGGTTCCAGTACAGGAAGAGTTAAAGTCAATGGGTTCCGATTAAGAAAAAAAAAAGCCAGATACTTACCTAAGGAGAGTGAAGGCTCTGGGTCCTAATGAGACTTCCCTCTCCTCTCCTGGTGCCCGTTCCAGCGCAGGATTCCCGTAGCAGCATTCAACCAATTTGGTCAAGTGCTGCTATCTCCGCCGCCGAAGGGAGGCTTAGGAGTGCTCCCAAAGACGGCCGCTGCAGACTGCGCATGCGCGAGCGCCCTCTATCACGTAATCACGCATGCGCAGTATGGAGCCGCCTGTCTTCGGGAGGACTCAACTCCCGAAGACTTCCGATGTCCCCCACGGTGGGGGCTTTGAATGGAGGAGCTGCCGTTGCAACGAGGGCACCGGGAGAGGAGAGGGAAGGTTCATTAGGACACAGAGCCTTCTCTCTTCTTAGGTAAGTACAGTGTATCTGGCTTTTTTATTTTTAATCGGGTACCATTGACTTCAAAGGATACCAAATGCGAAAAAAAGAAGAGACACGTTCTCCTCTCTAGCCCCCCGTCATACCTGAAAGCCCTCTGGGTTCCTCTTCTAAGTCGCCGGAGTTGGGCTTCCTGCACAGGTGCTGGCTGCGTCCTACAACGCATGCCCGAGGCACGTAGTGATGTCATATGCATGCGCAGTGCCCTCCCGGCCAAGGGCGCATGCTGTAGGACGCACACAGCCCGGCCAACACCGGCAAGTCCCAATGCACCAATTTTTCCCCCAAAAAAAATATTTTGTTTGATAGTCAAAAACCTTTTGTTCTGTCAGATATTGGCCGTTTCAGACTACATAGCATTATCAGCACTATAGGTACCTTGGGATCACAGCAGAGAATGTTTATATCATATCCAAGTTAGGATCTTCCAATGTGTTCCAACCATGCACACTACCTGCTAATCGATGTATTCATGCACACATCAATTTTCCTCTTCATTAATGGCAGATCTGGTCACTCTGATCGAATCCAACAGAAATCTTTTGCACAACGTTTTGATGGATAGTAATCAAACAGGAGGGGAATTCTCCATCGATCTTAGGCTCGGCACGGATGGAAGCAAATTGAAGGCAAATAAAAGTTAACACTGCAGTTCAACAAAATTTGCAATAGATTCCATGCTAAAACTGCGGATCTTTAAAGCTATTGAAAATTGATGTATTGTGTGTGTCAGGAATCGATCCCCCTTTGATCAAATTCAGATCAGAGAGGGATCACTTATTTTGTCACATTGGGAGGCATATCAATACCCCAGTGACCCCCACCATCACAGAGAAGCCTGGGGGCTAAATACCGACCGGCAGCAGCGATGCATTATATATTACATGCTTCTGCCAGTGGGAAAGGCCCCTTCCCCTCTTCTGTGTGGCTGTGCAACTGGCAACCAATCGCCATGCAGCTCACAATGCATATCCATAATGGGAGCCGCATGACGATTGGCTGCACGGTGTGGAGCCACATTGAAGAGGGGAGAGAAGAAGACCTGTCCCGCTGCCAGAAGCAGGTAATGTATAACGCTCTGCTTCCATCACTCTGCATTTACTGACAGGAGCACTGGGCCCCCGAGGAAAAGCAGGGGAGCCCAGGCAGCAGATCTTTGCTGAGGGGCCCGGTTAGTTGTAGTTAGGTACCTGGTGGCTATATGTTCTATGGGCCATATCCTATTCAAGGTGATAAGTAGCTTGCAGATGCAACCTACTTTATCACCTTGCCATCGCACTAGGATTACTGGCAAATCCTACGGCTGGCTTCACTCGTGCAATGGTCGATCATTAGGGAACATTACTCAGACGAGCACTACTTCTTGCTCCCCAGAGATGCGCACGCACCCGCCGACCAGCCACCGCCGTATCTGGGGATCTCCTTTGATAAGGAGACCCCAGAGCTCCCCGTTGGGCTGTCCGAGATCACCGAAGCCCCCCGCAACTGAGGCAGGCACACCTGAGTAATTTTCCATCAGCAGCTGGTCATCTGCCGCCTCTTGCCGCAAGTCCCTTTACTGTAATTACAGTATTTTGGAGACCTGGTTAGGCTCCCCATTGGTCCCATGTCTTCCTCAGGCACTTATCACTGGCGAGTTTAGTAATAGGGTATGGCCCTAACTATGCACATTACCAGCTTATAACACAAAGGTATTCATACCATTTCCTTTTCTACCGTTTGATTCATCAGCAATAAGCTGCAGTGTACCTCAGTGATTTTGGTTTACTGTCACAACATGATTCTGTGCTTTGTAAAGAAGAATGGACAAGGCAGACAGGCTGCAGGCAGAGGATTGAGTTTCGCATGGCCTCAGCATTAAGAGGATGATAATCCCGCTTTACAATGGGTGGATACTTTGTACCTTAAATGCCTCATTTACAACCGTATGGAAATCGCCTCCACCTGCCTCTTCCGAGTCACAACGTCTGGATCTGATCACTGGTAAATCCCCCGAGGAAGCGGCCGTGGAAATAGGATTCTCTACAGATATTTGAGGTTAACAGGACAGTAAATAACTGAAACATAAATAACCTGTAATAACAGAAAGGAGGTGGAAAAGGGGGGTGGGGGATTCTGTGACGGAACTTGAAGCCCACCTTCAGACACACAGACATAAAAACACCATCTCATAGCTTAATAAACACAGTGCTAAGATGTTAGCTTTTATGTAAAATTACTCTTATGCAGCTAAACAGGAAATCTTGGGATGGGTAGGAACAATTGTAATGAAGACAGGAAGCGGAAATACAAGCGATTAAAAAAAAAAAAAACACATATGAAAAATGCATACAAATCGCATTAAATTGCAGTACCATTGACTTTCATTATGTGCTTTTTTATGTGTTTTTGAAAATTATGCAACAAAACCAGTGTTTTTAACCACTTGCTGTCCCTATGACATGAAAATAAGTCTCTGCACTCCTACAAAATCTTAGATAACACTGTTTATTTATCTCTGAGCTGATAACGTCACTACAGAGTTTTAAAATAATGACAGCAAACCACTCTCCTCCTCCAAGGGAATTCAATGGCAGAGTTAATTAGTAAACAAGTGTAACATACACATTCCAGGAGCAGATAGTAGCAGATTGTATACATTACTTAATTGTTACATCTAATACATTATCAAAACAAATAAACTGTTTACATAAACAGGAGGGATAGACAAATAAAATGTGTGGGTTTAATGTACAATAGAACCGTTTACATTAAAGCTATAATGTATGAAAGTGGATAAATTGTGTATTTTTTCACTTTTTTCCTTATTTTCCTTTTAAAATGCATAGAAAATAAGGTAATTACTAATAACAAGTATCAGCCACAAAAAGCCTAATTTGTCCTGAAAAAAACAATATATAGATCATTTAGTTGTGATAATCATTGATAAAGTTATTGCCAAAGTAATCACAGCTGAGCTGAACTGTGAAAATTACCAGGGTAGTGAAGTGGTTAAAAATGCATGTTAGAAAACGCATACGCATTTTTTATATGTGGTTTTTGATGTGGCCCATTGACTGCCACTGCAGGCAAAAACACTATGTTTTCCACAACGCTAGCGTTTCTGCTAAATTTGTTCCCAGCCTCACTTCAGATTCCCTTAATATAGCCTAAGCAAGACTGAATCTCATTGGTCAAGAATTTAAAAGTAGATATTACATAGTAAGCTATAAAAAGCCAAGGGTGTTTAAGTGGTAGTGATGCAATAATGGGAAGGGGGGGGGGGTTCTGGGATACAGCCTAGTTGCCAACTGTCTCTCTTTTGGAACCAAATCCCTCTGCCGGTCTTTCTTCCTCACTAGTCCCTCTTTCAGGCCTGGTGTACAGATTTATGTAAATATATGTATTTTTCTACTGGAAAATGTATTTAATTGACACTAAATTTAATTCCTATCCTTTAAATATTTCTTATTTTCAAATGTTACAATGAAGTAAAATGAGCCAGGATAGATATGACAAGCGTGATCTGATATATAAACAACATATTTTCTTATGAAATCATTATAGTATGTGTAACTAGGGGTGTCAAAAACTTAATATCGAGTCTTCAAAGGACCTCTGTGACCAATTTGCCCATTTGTTCACAGACAAAGTCTCCGCTATAAGGTCCGCCATCCAACTTACAGCATCTGAGCCTAATGTAGCGCCGAAGACCATTAGCAGAGACAACGTAACTCCTTGGTCAAACTTCAAAGAAATTGATGAAGAAGTCACATCAAGCATCCTCCTTCACCTCCGCCTAACTACATGTGACCTGGATCCTGGCCCAACACAGTTCATGTTGAACTGCCCCGACCTGTTCGTACCGGTATTCCTCAAAATTGTTAACTGTTCCTTACAATCAGGGATATTTCCTGCTTTACTGAAGGAAGCAATCATCAGGCCCCTCCTCAAAAAATCCTCCCTGGACCCAAATGCAATAACCAGCTACAGACCTGTCTCTAACCTTCCCTTTCTGGGCAAGCTAATTGAAAAAGCTGTCTACCTCCAGCTAGAAGCCAAAATCCTACAAAACAACAGTTATGACCCATTCCAGTCTGGCTTCAGGAAACACCACAGCACTGAAACTGCCCTCATCCAAATATGCAACCACCTGCTCATGGCAAGAGACAGAGGAGAGTGCTCGATCCTCATACTGCTAGACCTTTCTGCAGCCTTTGATACAGTTGACCATGACATCTTGATAAACAGGCTACAGGAATACTGCGGCATTGATGGCATAGTTCTTCAGTGGTTCCAATCCTTCTTGAGTGGCAGAACCCACAAAGTGTCTATGGGGCCCTTCCTGTCCACCCCTGTACCAGTTAAGTATGGGGTGCCCCAGGGCTCAATCCTCTCTCCCCTGCTTTTCACGATTTACATGTTACCGCTTGGAAAAACTAATCCAAAAACATGGCCTGACATACCACTGCTATGCAGACAACACACACAACTATATCTTCCCTTCAAGCCTGGTGTGACAGACCCAACTCTAACTATAAACGCCTGCTTACGTGAACTACAGCAATGGATGAATAACAACTGGCTGAAACGGAATGCAGACAAAACTGAAGTCCTTCTGATCGGAGGGCAGTGCATGACAACAAAACAACTTAACTTGCAGTCTCACTGTTCACCACTGGGAATAGGAGGCATAGATCTACGCAGCTCTGATCATGTGCGTAGCCTGGGAGTTCTAATTGATGGGGATTTAAACTTCAGAACTCAAATCTCTGCTGTGGTGAAATCATCCTATTTTCACCTGAAGAACATTGCAAAAATCAAGCACCTCATCCCCCCAGAAGATCTGCCAGTAGTCCAGTCTGCCGACTGGACTACTGTAATGCTCTCTACACTGGCCTTCCAAAAAAGGTCTTGTACCGCCTACAGCTGATACAAAATACTGCTGCCAGACTGCTAACCAACCAGCCCCGTCACTGCCACATAACGCCAGTCCTGCATTCCCTTCACTGGCTACCTATAGAATGGGGGGTCCTATTCAAGATCGGCCTACTGACATTTAAATCCCTGAATAATCTGGGCCCTGGATACATGAAAGATATGTTGCAGCTGCCTAGCAATCCCCGCATTCTCAGATCCACAGGTTCTAATAATCTAGTCATACCCAGGGTCCACTTGGAAACTTTTGGTCCCAGAGCCTTCTGTCATGCTGCCCCTATGTTTTGGAACTCCTTACCTCAACAGATCAGGACAGCTCCATCCCTGGACATGTTTAAATCCAGACTGAAAACCCACCTGTTTAGTTTGGCATTTGCAGAAATATAACTTTTGTTGTGTGAATACTTCATCCTACTACCAATTACTGAATCTGAGAGAGCCTAAGTGCTTTAAGTCCTATGGGAGAAAAGCGCTATAGAAATGTAATTGTATTGTATTGTATATTGGGGACCTGATTAGGGGTGTAGCAGTGGTGTGGCTTAAGTGTCCCTCTTTCTGATCTCAAAAAGTTGGGAGGTATGACTAAAGTGTGCAGGTTATGAAAAGGGGTGAATTCATGCCAGCTCCAATCATAATGGGAGGTGCTTTGGCCTGAACGGCTGTCTATTCGTATGGTGTAGTCATGTGACCTTGAAGTGGAGGACCTATTGTGATGAATGTGTGGTGGATAGACCTTTGGCGATGAATGGGAAGGGGGGGGGGGGGGACACAACAGTTGAGGGGGAGGAGGATGCAGGCTATAGTTAAAGAGAATGAAAAAAATAAACAAGGAAATGGGCTGTAACCTGCATTGGTTCAAAGAAAGGCCAAGGGACTTCAATGAAAAGCTGTTGATATGAATTAAGAGAGCCGCCTCCCCCACATTAGCAGAGAAGCTGAGTGCAGGCGTCACTTCTGACTATTTATGGTGCTGTTTAATTATTGCCGTCCCGGCCATGTGGAGTAATTGTGTCTCATCAATCAATAGACGGCCATGGCACGGGGCTAGTGTGATGCAATGATCCACCTCCTGATTCACTTCTAATAGGCCCTCGTACGCTTTTCATTAAAACACTTATTGATCCTTTAACAACCTGTCAGACTGCAATCACTACCATGAGCTGAATCTCCTGCATTTGTCTAATAATGCAGCAAACTTATCTAGGATGAATGCGGCATCAGACTACTAGTACCTCACAGTTCCAGGTAAGGGGCCCATACACTGGTCGATTTCAGCCTATAGAATCGACCAATCGATCAGAAATCGATTCTTTGAAATCAGCAAATCGATCGATTTCGATCTATGTGATAGGATGGAAAATCTAGGTGGATCTGCTGCTGGCCCATACAGTTGCATTGGATCTAATGGTGCAATAATGCATTTAGATCGATTTTCAATCGATTTAATTCTGAAATCTATTGGAAATCTGTTTCTAGTGCGTGGCACACATCAGATTCCTGTCAGATTCGACCTGACAGGCATATGACAGAAATCTATCTGATGGTCGAATCTGCTTCAAATCTATAAGTGTATGGCCACCTTTACTGTTCCTCTATAGGTTCCCCGCTTCTGCATGGTTATTTGTACAGTCTTACTTTAATAATGATATGTTTGCCTGTGTAGTGTTGGCAGCACTGTGCAGTGTCGTATTAGTAAAGTGTTCCTAGGTAACGTTTCCAGCAGACAGTTGATCCAGTTAGGGACGATTTCCAGTGAGTGTGAATTCACATTGTGAAAATGTGCATAAAGGTGCCCATACACTCGTCAGATTGGCAGCAGATAGATAAGAAATGCATCTGATGATCTATCTGATGCGTTTTTAGAACATTTTTTACCAGGATAGAATTCCAATAGATTTCAGTTTAAAATCTATTGAAATTCGATCTGATGGCATTTTTTTGCCATCAGATTTCCATTAAGGCCAATGCAAACTGATAAGCAATCTCATCAGATCGACCTAAATTTTCCACCCTGCAAGTTCGATGGAAATCCATCGAAATCGATCGAAATCGGCCGTCGATCGGTCGATTGGCCAACCGATTTGCAATCGATCGATCGATCGATCGACCGGGATCGATCGGTCGGCCAGAAAATCGGCTGAGTGTATGGGCTGCTTTAGTGTTGTAAGCAATTACATTTCAATGGAATAGTTTCCATTGAGGACGGTTTTACACCTGGCTTACGGGATGCAGTGGGATGCCCAGCCCCGTCCCACAACACACTGCAACGCACAAAATTTCAATCATATGACCGTGCAGCAGACAGGTTCATGTGCATAGCCCTGCCCCCTTGCACGCCGCTCGCCCAGTAACGTACTCCCTGCTGGACAGGAAGTATGTCACTGGGATTCCCGGGTTTACCCTCGTATTCCCATCATTCCATGCATGCGACCCACACCGCCGTGGCCAACATGTTTAGATTTCCTGCACTGCCCGTTGACTTACTGCATATACTCAAGTATAAGTTTAGAAGTTTAGGTCTGATTCACTTCATAAAAGTATAGGGGTCGACTTATACACGAGTCACGGGCAACACTGAGCACACTAAGTAATGTGTGTACTATTATTAGTGCCATTGTTATTAGTCCTATTTGCAGCAATTTACCCAGTGGTAAGTGATACTTTGAGGAAAGGAAATGCCAAGAAAGCACAGGTCTGAAAATCCTGGCCACAAGTAACAAGGAAATGGGCAGGGGGGAAATACTGGGCTGCATAAAAGAGAGTGAATAATTGCAGCACTTGGGGGGGCCTGGAGGAGTTATTGGCTGCACTTAAGGGACAAGAGGAGGTTAATGGCTGCAATACTGTATGCAGCGCAGTCATTAACCCCTCCTGAGCTCCAAATGCAGCCATTAACTTTTCTGGGTAGACTTATACTTGAGTCGTTAAAAAAAATCCAGCTCAAGAGGGATGAATATTGGAGTCGACTTATACGCAAGGTTGACTTGTATTGGAGTATATACGGTACATTACTCCCGCCACCACTGTGTCATCGCAGAAGTCAAACGGTAACATGCTGTTGACATTTCAGTGGCTCGGCGGGGGATCAGGCACTTCTACCAAGTGTGCTAGGCCCCATTGCCTTGCATTGCAGTTGAAGTACCCTGGAGTACAACAAGGTAACGCAACAAAGGTTTACAGAGCAAGTGTAAAAGGGGCCTGAATGTGCTTTTTGTAGTATGTTCCAATCTGGAAGAAAAAATCGGACAGCTTGCTGCAGATTTTCACACCATGCATCAGTTTCCCATGCAATGATTGTCAATTATGCTAGATACATGTGAATACTTGCATACCCCAGGCTCCTTCCCACAATTCAAAAACCCATACTAGAGCTGCTACGGGGCAGTGAGGCTTTACCCTTGGTCTGTTGAGGCACTAGAAGCAGGGCTAAACTTTCAGGAAGTGGAAAAGAGCCATTTTTTATACTGCAAATACTTCAAGTGAACCTGAAACAAGAACAATTATTTTAAACACATGAGGTACCTGCAAATGAACATTACATACTTATCTCACCGTCAGTTCTTCTCAGAAGCTCACCATTTTCTTCTTACAACGATTCCTTCCATTTCTGTCAAACATTTGTCAGAACTGAGATATATCAGTTGCCGTCAGTTATACATCAGTTGCTGTCAGTTATAACTGAAAGGACAACTGATAAGAAAGGTAATGTCCATGTTTCCCTATGGCTCAGGTGGGCGATATTACAGTTTAACAGTGTGCTGACCAGGAAGCTGTTATGGGGTAATGGACATTTTTTAAATGGAGGACATAGAATTCCATTGATCTCAGTGGACAAACAGGACGCAGGAGAGGAGAAAGATTGATGAGTAGACTACGCGGGAGGTAAGTATGAAGTGTGCATGTTTACTTTGACTTAATTTTTAGTTCAGGTTTGCTTTAAGGAACCAAATATTCAGTTTATTAGTTGGTTGGGGAAAAAATACGGTAAACACTAAGGCCCCGTTCACACTGCACGCGTTTCCAGCCGCGTTTTGGAAACGCGTGCAGGTGGCCGACACGCACGACATCAGACATTGCATAGAGTGCAATGTCTGATGTTCACACTGCATGCGTTCCGGACCTGTGCGGTCCGGGAACGCATGCTGCATGCATTTTTTGTAAAAACGCATGGCTGTCCCATTTACTTTTCAGTGATGGGATCAGCCACGCAACGCACACAAACGCAGATGGCGTGCGTTCGTACGCGTTGCGGTCCGCACGCGTTCCGCACGCATGGCCATCCGCGTTTGTGATGTGAACGGGGCCTAAATGAATGCCAGGGGCAACCATGTATGGAAATGTGCCCCGATCACTTCAAAAGTTCATCCTCCAAAAACAACCTCCTTAGTTACCACAAAATGAGAATTTTTTATTGAAAAATATGCAAATTTCCTTATCACAGGGGAGAGCTTCCAGATTCTTTATAAATCCCAATTCTGCTCCTCGTTGGCACCATGTTGACAGCAACCGAGAAAAGCTTATTTGCATACCGTTATTAATGTTTAAAACCTTCAAACGCCCAAAGCGTGGAGATGAGAGGTGACTTTATGCTGAAAGGTGCGGATTCAATTAAAGGCTGAAATCATACAATTACCTTCAGCATGAAAGACGGGTTTATTCGCTCGCTAACAATAAGAAAGTCATCTTGTATACACAAAACATGTAATTGGCGCGGGGTACATTCAGGGCTCATTCATGGTGTGCGGTGGGCTTGCTTTATATCACAACGCGCGGCCACCTGCTTTGCTATCCGCCGCAGCGCTGACCCCATTACTTATACTGAGTGGAGCGTCGCACAACGACGCAGCCCCAAACGTGAGCAGCACCTGGTAGCAGCAGTCGATGAAATAAATCTTCCTTATTGATCCAGCTTACGACATACGGGAGTCCCGGGAGAACCCCAGCCAATAGCCTGCTCTGCCGGGAGATGTTATACCTTTCTCAAGCCATAAAGCATACACCAACAATAAAGAAAGCTTCTATCACCTTTGGCTGCCACCAGATGTGGCCATATTTGTGTACTGGAAAAGGTATTTATAACCTACTCAATATCCAGGTATAAAGTCCCTGTTGCACTAGATCAGGGGTCCCCAAACGTTTTGGGTCGGGGGCCGGGTTAACATACTTCAGACTGCTGGGGGGCCGGAGTATACATAGAAGTCTTTGCGGTCCAAACAGTGATGCATACTAAGGTGACAACCTTCAGTCCAATTGGACAACAGTGACACCTGATGTTGAATTTGATTGGAAACCAGCGAATTACTGCTTTCTGGCTTCATTCTATATGCGGACCACCAATATTTAAAGATGTAGCTGACCGCATCTATAATCTATTTTGTGTGTGGGGGGCAGTAAAAAAGCCTCAGGGGGCCACATTCGGCCCGCGGGCCTTAGTTTGAGGACCACTGCACTAGATAAAGCCCACATATTGGTAGATACAAGACATAGAACATTTAAATCGCGCATTTCTCCTGGCAAACTCAAATTGCCAGAGCTGCAGCCACTAGGGCGCTTAGTAGCCATGTTAGAGAGCCTTGCCCAATGTCTCCTTACTGAATAGGTTCGGGCTTTCTAAATAGAAAGAGCCGAGATTGGAACCCAGGTCTCCTGTGTCAGAGAGAGCCCAGTGGTACTGCTGTGTGATAATTAGGGATAATCTTCCAAGTAGCAACTCGGAATTTAAAAGTTAATTACAGCAGCTGTGGGGGCGGGGGAGAGAGGGTTAACTCACCTATGCTGCCGTTTGTTCCAAAGCACTCCAATCGCGTTGAAGGTTGCGTTCCAAGTCGCGTTCCACGTCACTACCATGTTTCCTCCTTCTACCTGGAAGGAAGCGTTGTAATGCTAATAATAAAACATGGAACGCGACTTGGAAGGCATCGTGCTATGTTGGCCAATGATAATACACTGGCCAAGACAGCAGTACAGCAACAAAGACACTGATTTTTATACAATGTCTGATGTTCTGACAATTCACACACTCTGGGATTTATGCACTAAACTGGTAAGCAGAATAACATGTGTAAGGTCTAACCCCATTATAAGTAGAGCAGAATGCAATACATTACATGCAATGCATTACACTCATCATGCGTTAGACTTTGCGCACGTTATTCTGCTTAACACAGTTTGATGCATACACTCCTATATGTGCTGTGGTGTATTGCACTGCTCTGCATATTGTGTGAGTGTACACAATAAGTTCAGTGTATGGAATTTGTGGAAAAGGCTTTGTTATCAGCACCTAACACTCCTTGATGTGGAAAGTTGGCCATTAACATTACAATTCCATGGTCGTTTCAATGTTTCACCAACGTAATCAATCAGAAACAATCAGATGGATGGGATCGGTCCAGAAAGCGTATCAGGCTTGCTCACTGCCCAGGGGGAGGGGCTGGGGACTGACTATGTTGACACCCTCCCCCCCCCCCCCCCCCCCCCCAAGGGAAGATCCCTACCTTGTAAGGAATTGCAACCAGCTGCAAGAGTATGCTAGATGCATGACCTGGGAGCGACATCACCATATTGCGTATATAAAAAAAAAGAGAGAGAAGTTCTTTGTTTATTTTGATGCTAGAAGTGACAGGTGTTTATTTTGATGCTAGAAGTGACAGGTGTTTATTTTGATGCTAGAAGTGACAGGTGTACTTAAAAGGTGCCCATACAGAATACACCAAATCCAGCGCAGGAGGCTTGGGCCCAGCCGGCACCACCATAGGCCGTAATAGGAATTATGGCTATAGCGGCGCACAGGGAGTAACTTCGGTGCCGTCAGAAGACGGAGCTAAAGTTACTTTTAAAACACTATAATACGGCCTTGAGCAATTGCTAGAAGCCAAATTATTTCATTCCCTACTATCCATGGCAGCCTGGAGGGGGAATACAGTAGTATGTAATACGGCTGGGACTTGTGCAGCAGCAGGATCAGCCATATACCGGCTGTATCCTGCACCCAAGTCTCCCACGCCGATTCCTCTCCTGCACCCAAGTCTCCCACGCCGATTCCTCTCCTGCACCCAAGTCTCCCACGCCGATTCCTCTCCTGCACCCAAGTCTCCCACGCCGATTCCTCTCCTGCACCCAAGTCTCCCACGCCCATTCCTCTCCTGCACCCAAGTCTCCCACGCCGATTCCTCTCCTGCACCCAAGTCTCCCACGCCGATTCCTCTCCTGCACCCAAGTCTCCCACGCCGATTCCTCTCCTGCACCCAAGTCTCCCACGCCGATTCCTCTCCTGCACCCAAGTCTCCCACGCCGATTCCTCTCCTGCGCCCAAGTCTCCCACGCCGATTCCTCTCCTGCGCCCAAGTCTCCCGCGCCGATTCCTCTCCTGCGCCCAAGTCTCCCGCGCCGATTCCTCTCCTGCGCCCAAGTCTCCAGCGCCGATTCCTCTCATACGCGCTCTTACATCTAGTAATGTATGGGCAGAGCCACCAAGACACAGATCTCTTGGCTTATTGCAGCACCGATTTTTATCCAATACGATAACGTTATGGAATCAGATCATCAATCAGGCCCAGAGGCGAATCAACACTGAAATTCGCCCCCAGTGAGGAAGGGGGGGGTGCAACCTCCAAATATTTAGTAACTGTTGAATTGTTGTGTCCAAGTTGAGGTGAAGCTTGGCCTGTAAAAATGAAGTATCGCAACAGGTCAGCCTATACGTATCCTCCAAATAGCGGCGGTTAGGCAGCTTATCCCCCAAAAGATGTAACCAGGCAGCAGAATGTCCCCAGATAAAATTTAGATTCTGTATAGAGAACACCAGGGATGCAACTGAGTAGTGACCCCAGTAAGTGGCGCCCATGGCAGACGCAATACCTGCACCCCTGTAGATACGCCTCTCGGGCTGCAAAATCGGTACATGTATAGGCAACTAATGCTGGGTACACAGGATGCGATTTTTCAGTCAATTTTCCATCCGATCGATTTCCGATTCGATTTTCCGATCGATTTCCGATTCTGTTGTGTTATCTTTTCTTATCTATTTCCACTCACTTCTATGAGAAATCGTTCAGAAAAACGATCGAATATAAGATCGAACCTGTCAGAAATTATCTATCGAACCATCTATCTAACACGAAATTGTATGGTGTGTACCAAGCATGAATGTAAGCTTCTGCCTCAAGAATCTTTATCTACTCACTCTAAAGGGCTTGTAAATTCCTCAGAAGGCTGTGGCTCATTATCACAACAGTAACATTGCAGAGAATGTCAACCAGTTAATGAAGGGCAACAGCAATGCAAAGACACAAAAGGACATTCACTTCTGATCTCATTCCATCTGAGGAGCAGGAGGAACCGAGGACTCTGCTGACATTAAAAGTGAGGATTTAAATTAATTAAGACCTCAAATATTATGACTATCCAGAGCTTGTCTGAGCAGCAGCAACGGCCTGGCATTTTCTAATTAACTGCCCAGAAATCTGGAGCGGAAAATAAAGAGGGCAAGTGAGTTTTCATTTGATTAGTACACAGTGGCTGTTGTTGATAGCGGAGGCCTCGCAGTGTGTTCTTTGTATATTCAGCGGCAGGTCTCTGGTAGCAGCAGCACAACAGGTGAACAGCAAACCTTGTGAACCAGAACTGCAAGCCTACTTTTCATACACAGTAACCAAAGAAATTCAGGATGCCTGTAAAAAAAATAGAGGGTGTTCTCCCTGAGGAAGCCCCTGAGGAAGCTTTAGTAGTGAAACCCGTCAGGCGGGCTGGCCACTGTATACGTGGCGTCTGATACAAGTTTTTATGTTCTATGGGTCCCTGTCATACCGGGCCTTATGTAGGTAGCCATTGGTGTATGGTTTCAATCTTTTTGATTAAAGTGTACCTTAGACCTGAAATAGCGCAGTATTTATATTTACATGAGGATAACATGGGCCTCCCTCGCCGTCCTCAGCTCCGGTAAATTGGCCACTTGTGCTCCTCTGCACTGGCACAAAGCGCTCCCGCCCATGGGAGCGAAACAGGGGCACTCGCAGCCGATCTGCGCATGCACAGTGAAGCACAACTGCCCGTAACTAGCCAATTTACCGGAGTTGAGCACAGAACAAAGGAGCGACCTGGGAGGACAGCGAGGTATCCCAAGGCCCACAAGTGGCTGGGGAAGCCCCAGGTAAGTATAAACTATTTCAGGCCTTAGGTTTCCTTCCTTTAAAGTGTTTTATGTCGCACACTTACGCATTTTATAGTTAATGCAGTTTTACGCATTTTATACTTAATGCATGAGCTTTGTTGGGGAACGTATGATCAGAGGCACCTGTGCAATGTCATATGGCTGGTGACACAGCATCCGCGGGCATTTTGCCCTTATCAGAACAAACAACAAACGAACAACAAAAGTCCCTTTATTTGTGGTATGTCGGTGATGGTATTGTATTTATACAAGGAACTTTACTGAATGTAACTTAATGATTAAAACTGCTTATATTTTTCAATATTTATTTATACACTATTTAGTCAATGTTTGCACATTATGTAACGTTTCTTCACCCTGGCAAAGAGCATCACTGCGGAATGTTTCTTTGTTGTGTGTTCCAAAGTGAGCAGAAACAACACCTGGTCTCCCAGAATGCACTGGGAGGAAAAGCCTGCATTACTAAATAGCATAGGCTAAACATTAAAGGAAGGGTGGGGTTACATACCAATATACAGAAATATGTAGGTATAGGAAGTCTGTCTGATGCTGAAACGAGTATAATTAATGTAAATGTGTGTATCCTGAACAATGTACTTAATTATACTAAATGTAGTTGCGGTCTCCTTAGAAACCCATTTTTTGTTTCTTTTTTTGTTTTGTAATGCTTCTACTGATCAACTGATTGGTTTCTTTCTAAAGCCTCATCTACATGTGTAGATGAGGCGGCGATCCGGCAGCTCGATTAGCCTCTTCTGCGTCCCCGCCGCATCCCCGCTCGCCAGAATCAATACCCGCTCGATTCCCGCTCGTCCCCGCGCTGCGCCACTTATCTTCCACTCGATTCCCTGCCATTGTCTCCTCGCGGGGAGCGAGCAGGGAATCGGCAGTGGGGAGATCCATCCTGTCAGATCTTATCAATCGCGGCCGCATCTACGCGTGTAGATGCGGCTTAAGAGGAACTGTAACCAAGAATTGAACTTCATCCCAATCAGTAGCCGATGCCCCTTTTCCCATGAGAAATCTGTTCCTTTTCTCTAATAGATCATCAGTTACATCTGTATGGCTGACATTGTGGTGAAATCCCTCCCACAGTGTGATGTCAGCACCTAAGTCCTGACATCACACTGTGAGAGCCTTGTTGCATCATTATGTTTCCTGCTGCCAAGCAACTAGTATCTGCCTCTGTGCATATGTACAGTATATCTATAAAAAAAACAACCTTTTAGCCAATCGCATTATTAGGGAGTGTGCTTATAGATAATGGCAGTTGGTGCTGTCTGTTTTTTCTTCATGTCTTCCAGTAGCAAAGATGATTACATGCAGGCTGATTTTGATCAAACAATATTATTATTATTATTATATTATAAAGCACCAACATA
Organism: Hyperolius riggenbachi; assembly: GCF_040937935.1. NCBI lineage: Eukaryota > Metazoa > Chordata > Amphibia > Anura > Hyperoliidae > Hyperolius > Hyperolius riggenbachi. The sequence continues at coordinate 209,348,965 of NC_090656.1, forward strand.
TTCCGTGGCGATGTACAAAGTAATATGAACAAATTACATGGCAAATATCAATAATTTCTTGATCTCTTTTCTATTTTTTACGTCTCACTTTGCATTGTATTTATTTATTTGTTTCCCCTTTTCACTAAAGTTCCTCTTTAAATCTGACTGTGTTTTATGAATTAAACAATACAATACAGAGGCGCCAACAGAGTAAAAGTATCAAGTTAAAAAGGTATAAAATGAGGGGCAAGGGTGGACTTACCTCCCCGACAAAAACACAACTATTATATAAAATCAAGAATATCGGTATTTATTCTTACTCCAAAAACAGTTTGCAACGCGTTTCACGGGTCTCAAGTCCGCTTCGTCAGGCAAAAATAAACAAGGAGCAACTTTCAAGTTGTGCACGCTAGTGAAGCGCCGCCTATGATGTCATCTGTGTTTTATGAAGGCAAACCTGTACTTTTCAGTATGCCAAAGTTTGTAATTCTTTACAGAGACATTTGACAAAAAAGTTTCCCATTGTTACGATTTCAAGAGTGAAATGAGGGAGAATTCTATGGCACGATGTAGGAGAACTCCGATATCTTCAACGAGAGAATTAATCGCCCCAATATTGAGCGAGGAGAGCGTCTGCGTACGTCTGCGCTGCTTTTGTATACATAACATCTAAGAGAGGCAATATTTTATGGTAATAAGGAAGTGTTTATGAATCATCAAGCATCATGATCAAAGAAGGAAACCACTATACCGGGGATGAATAATGGATGAACGATATGCAAATGCCGATCTAATTATATGCTTGCTACGCAGATTACTAATTCCCAAAGTGAAATTTTGCGCAACACAGAACTGCCTTTATTTTTAATTACCCAGGCGTAGCAAAGACAAGCGATCTGACAAACAGATTGTCCGCTCGTTTATAAGTTGCTAAATTTAGTTCCGCCCACAGAACAGTAAAGATTATTACAAGCTTGAGAGCAAAACGGTGAACTCTTCTGCACGAAACGCCACCAGCATGGGTGAGTCAGAGCGCAAGGTGTAATTATGAATCAGCGCACCCACCTGGATGGATCAACCCACATGTACCGCTATTTATAAAGTGTTGCTTTATGGCATCTGGGCTCTCTGAGTTGAATTATTTTGGGCATAAGATGTGATAGGGTCCCTCCTCCCCCCACACTGGCCCTCTCAATTGGTTCCATCAATAGGGAGGTTGAGTGGCAGCTCAGCCACACCCCCTCCATTGCATTGATGACAAGCGGTTGTGAGTGGCAGCACAGCCACACCACCCCTTCCCAGAATGCAACACTCCTCTACACAAAGGATTATGTGACTACATTGCTGATTGGAAATTTTACACTTCAGATCTATGTTTTTTACCACTTTTAGGGGTTGGTACACACGTGCAACTTTACCCCCTAGCAATAGTACAAACTCGTCTGTTGGACGATAGGTTGGGTGTGTGGCAAACGACTAGACGAGCAACTGATAAGAGGCGGTTTGCCCGATCCAACTGGCAGATCAAATGACGCAACTACTGTGCAGGTGGGCCACGTGTAAACAAATTAATTGAAGAACTTGTTGTTTTTTGAATGTGGATATGGTGCGTACAGTATTTAAATGAGTAGGTTGTTTAGTTGGTCAGCCCATGTGTACGTAATAGTCTTGCAAACAACCAGTTGTGCGGTTCGTCATGTTGGTCGTGCATTAAGGTGCTCCGAGTCCATAATGTTTGCTGAAACAGATACTGATATATTAACCTGATGAATTGGTTTAGGCCCACAAAACACGTTGTCATTTGTGTCCAGTAAAAATAATGTTCCTTAAAGAGACACTGAAGTCTCCTAAAAAATCATGTTTTTAATAAAAACATTTGTTTAACATCTTTGCCCTACCTAAACCGCCACATCCCCGCCGCTGAAATCTATCTAAATCCCCCCTCCCTCTCCCCCGCAAAATCCACGACTTTCTTGGTTGTTGACTTTGCTGCTGTTGGAGGCAGAGCTATGAGCTGCAGCTCTGCCTCTCAGCGCGTCAATCTGCCGGCGGATCTCCGCCTCTCCCCGCCCCTCTCAGTGAAGGAAGACGGAGGGGCGGGGGAGAGGCGGCCATCCAGGCTGACAGACTCGCTGAGAGGCAGAGCTGCGGCTCATTGCTCTGACTCTCACGGAAGTGCTGCCCGGATTGCCCCCCGGGGAGTTTGGGGGGATTTAGTTAGTGTACAGCGGCGGGGATTCGGCGGTTTAGGTAGGGCAAAGATGTTAAACACATTTTTTAATTAAAAACATGATTTTTACGAGACTTCAGAGTCTCTTTAAAGGGGAACTGAAGATAGAGGTATATGGAGGCTGCCATGTTTATTTCCTTTTAAGCAATACCAGCTGCCTGGCAGCCCTGCTGATCCTCTGCCTCTAATACTATTAGCCATAGCCCCTGAACAAGCATGCAGCAGATCAGGTGTTTCAGACTTTAAAAGTCAGATCTGACAAGACTAGCTGCATGCTTGTTTCTGGTGATATTCAGATATTACTGCAGAGAAATATACCAGCAGGGCTGCCAGGCAACTGGTATCGATTAAAAGGAAATAAATATGGCAGCCTCCGTATACCTCTTACTTCAGTTCCCCTTTAAGTCACTACCTATCTGAGGAAAGACTGGTCACCTGCTAATGTTAATATTTAACTGGGAGAATTCTGGGGAAATTAAACAACTCATTTATATGATGGCGTACACTGTTAGTGGTCAACGTTCGATCAGCAGTGCAGCTAGAGGACAGTGCACAAGGCGCATTTTGGTAGTTTGTTGGACGTTCTCTTGGTTAATGTGGCGATTCCAGCTTCAAGGAAATTACCTTGCAAAATGAACATTGGAGTCAAGTGCACAATAACATTATTTAGCACCCTCTTTCCTATGACGCATTTTGTGACACTTGTGTGTGTGTGTATTTATTAATAAATAAAGCTGGAAAGGTGTTTTAAGAATAGTGTGATTTTTATACGACAACTATGTTTAAAGAGGAACAGTACTGAAAATAAGGTAATTAATGAAATTGCTTATTCTTTACAATATTACTTTATAAATTATTTAGTCAGTGCTTGGCCATTGTAAAATATTTCCTCATCCCTATTTACATTCTGAAATTTATCACAAGGGGCAACATCTTTACTGCTGTCAGGTGCATCCCTGCAGAATGTTTGTATACGGTGTGTTCCGTAGCCAGTAGAAAAAAAACCCCTGGTCTCCCAGGATGCTCTGAGAGGAGAATTACGCATAGCTAAACAGCCTAGGCTAAACATTACTGCAAGGGCAGAGTTATATACTAATATACAACAATATATAGATGTAGGAAGTGATTCTGATGCTGAAACCAAATCAAGTTAACGTGGGCATTCTGAATAGCTGACTACATTCTAGTATATTTGAAAAGACAAACAAAAACAAAGAGACCGAGAGCCCAATATGGTGTAGTATGTCAAAATCAGATGGAGATAAAATGAAAGTAAACGGTAGATGTACTCACAAGTCTGGGTTACCGCAAAGGTAACCACTGTAACTGCAGGTGGGGCTGATTAGGACCTGACCCCACTCAGGTGTTAAAAAGTCGCTCTCTGTAGATAGAAAAAAATGGGGAAACACCCCTCCACCAAGGGTGGACTGTTCAGCAGTAAAAGCAAGAATAACAGAGGCGCCAGCAAGTATAAAATAATTAAAATGCGCTTAAAAGGAGGGATGCAGGTGGACACACCTCCCTCAGGTGAAAAATAGACCAGCCAATAAGCCGTTAATGTATAACAGTACTATTTATTAGGGATTCTCCAAGTATGCAACACGTTTCACGGGCAAAGCTCCTGCTTCATCAGGCAATCAAGTTAGGAGAAACACAGTAGTAGGTCTAGTTCTGGATCAATATAGAGGCGCTTGATCCAGAACTAGACCTACTACTGTGTTTCTCCTAACTTGATTGCCTGATGAAGCGGGAGCTTTGCCCGTGAAACGCGTTGCATACATGGAGAATACCCAATAAATAGTACTGTTATACATTAACGGCTTATTGGCTGGTCTATTTTTCACCTGAGGGAGGTGTGTCCACCTGCATCCCTCCTTTTAAGCGGATTTTAATTATTTTATACTTGCTGGCGCCTCTGTTATTCTTGCTTTTACTACATTCTAGGATATGTCACTACAGGGCTTCTTTCAATGGAAAAAAATAATAATTTGTGTGCGTGGAGTTGAATAGCAGTTCAGAGGAGTGAATCACCTATTTGTTAATCAGATAACCTTCACTTTAATTTTACTGCCCCCGGTAATAAAATTAGGTACTAAAATGCTTATCGTTAGCGAGTAAACTCAGGCGGCCCTGCAAACAATCTTAATAATAATAATTAGGGGCGAAATGAAAGTTTTGTGGCTCTCTGCAGCCGGTCCCTCTAATCCTTCTTAGGAATACCGAGGCCGCTAATTGAGAATGAATGTTGTGATTAAATTTGTGCGGTATCCAGGGGAGCAGGAGAGCGAAGAGACGGCGGAGATCAATAAGACCGCGCAGTGCTCCCGCCGTCCCCACTAATCTCCGCTGCTCATGAATAATTCAGGCTGGCGGGGCTCTCGAGCTGTCATTTTAAAGGTTAGATGAAACGCACCTTAATCTGTCAGAAAGGTAGAAATCCGTCTTTTTTGTTTTTTCTCTCAGCAGAAACATTTGGGGTCTTATTTGCATATTTTTAAAAAAAAAAGCATTTTCAAACAAAGGCAGCGGTAATGGTGTAAAGACACTGATTTGATTAGGCCATAAAAGGCATGATGATTAATATTAACAGTGGAAGGATCAGCGTGAGTGCGGAGCGGTACTTCCCCGCGCAGTCCACGCATGTGAGGACATAACGCAGAAGCCCCGCCCCATCATTCTCAGAAGTGGGTTTGTTTTAGCAAATAAAACAGATTTCAGATTAAAAATATATGTGTTTATAGTTGCAGGGAGAGAAAATCTTTTCCTAACACCCCCTCCCCTCCCTCACATACACTCCAACCAATTTAATCGGCAACACTAAAGACGTAATTTTTGCAACTATTTTAACATGACGCATGAATGTTTTGCGAAATCAGGTAACATTGTTTAACAAAAATGCGTTAAACAATGTTAAAATAGGCCCGACTACCCGAGATGGTCATTCATGTTGAACGAAAAACATTGGTGGAGGCACCCTTGATGATATACTACAATAAATGTTAGGTAGATGAGAAGTTCTGAAGAAGTGGGCCAAGACCTGTGAAACGCGTTGTCTATCGTGCATTAATAAATATATCTCTCCATTGACTTATGGTTTGTCCTTCTGAGAAGGTAAGAACTTAGCCCTCTCCTCTACAAAAACATTTACAGAAGTATATCATCATAGTCTATACCTCAAGGGTACGAGGACCCAAATGCTAGGTACACACCATACAATTTAATGGCAGATTTACCTGCCAGATCGATTATTTCCAACATGTCCGATCTGAATTTTGATCATTTTTTCAATTTTACGATTGTTTTTCAGATTGTTTTTCTCCGAACAATTTTCCGAACGATTTCCATAGAAGTGAACGGAAATCGATCAAAAAATCGATTGGGACTATGTGAGTGACTTCATGTATCACAAACATTATTTTGAATAAAAATTATAGTAAAAAAAGAAAATCGATTGGAAAATTGATCGAAATTCAGATCGGACATGTTGGAAATAATCGATCTGGCAGGTAAATTTGGCAGAAAATTGTATGGTGTGTAGCTAGCATTAGACGTCCTCACTACTAATTCAGGAGAGCGACCAACTAACATCTCATCAACAGACCTGGGACACCGAGCAGGGACGGTTATATTCCAGCAGGCTCAGGCAGTGGTTGCAAGTTTTGGAACCAACCTTTGTGAGTATATTACATACACTCGTGTCCTTTATTACTCCTTGCTCAACGTTACTGCAACATTGGGCTCCTGGTCTCTCTCATTTCAGATACTTGGAGGTTACGAGTAACCATCAAGGATCAAAACTCGTTCATACCGAACGACCGTCATGTCGGATGACGGGACAAGAGTTCGTTCTGATGTTCACCGACTTCTGCTCAAATTACCACGATCATTTAAAGTCTTGTTTTGGCCCATCATTTATTTCTGTGGTACATAATTGCGGGAGATAGATCGGGCAATGCTCATTGGTTGTATTGCCGCTGCCACAGATCCCTCGATCCATCTTCTGGTGGGTACATAGCTTTAAGCTGACCATACATTACTCGATGTATGGCCACATCAGTCGTTATACAGATCCCTCTCTGAATGAATCTGATCAGAGAGGAATCTGCTGCCTCCCAACACACTGCACAGCGATTTCCAATACGAATCAGCCGTAGCCCAAGTGAATAAGTGTGTTTGTGTCCCGTGCTCAGCGTTAAAGCCTCACCTCTCTGCCGGCACCACTCCTGACCTCCCCCGGTGCTCGGCGTCACCGCCAGTGACTGTACCACATGATTCGGCGCATGTAGTGATGTTCTGACATGTGCCAGCATCATGTGGAGCATGTGCTTGCAGTGACGGCAGGCACCAGAGGAGGCCAGGTGTGGCGCCCGCATATAGCTGAGCCTTTAACACTGAGCACGGGCACAGGGGAACACGTATACACTTAGGGGACACCAGGTGGGGGTTGGCACCCAATCGAGCCTTTGCGACCAACAATGGAAGGATGAGCTTGCAAACCAATATACAGCAATATATAGATATAGGAAGTGCTTCTGATGCTTAAACCAGGATAATTAACAACAAATGGGTATCCTGAATAATGTATTTCCTTCTACTATGACACTACCGTGCCTCTTTAAAGTGAATCTTCTCATCCGCTCGGTCCCCTGCAGGCTACTCCACTTACTGTATATACTCAAGTAAAAGTCTAGAAATTTAAATCTGATTCACTTCATAAAAGTATACGAGTCACAGGCAACACTGAGCACACTGAGTAATGTGTGTACTATTAGTGACATTCCCATTTGCAGCAATTTGCCCAGTGGTAAGTGATACTTTGGGGAAAGAAATTCCAAGAAAACACAGGTCTGAAAGTCCTGGCCACAACAATTAACAAGGAAAGGGGCAGGGGGGAAATACTGGGCTGCATAAAAGGGAGTGAATAACTGCAGCACTTAGGGAACTGAAGGAGGTATTGGCTGCATTTAAGAGACAGGAGGGGTAATGGCTGCAATACTGTATGCAGTGCAGTCATTAACCCCACCTGGTCCCCAAGTGCAGCCTATAACGTTGCTTGGTAGACTTATACTTGAGTCAATAAAAATTCCAGCTTAAGAGGGTTGAGTATAGGAGTCAGCTTATACACCAGGTCGAGTTGTATTCAAGTATATACAGTAAATCTCCTGCCGTGGGAGGCTTCGGCAGTCTTGGGGAGCCCAAGTGCTCCCAAAGAAAGGTGGCTCTGTACCGCAAATGCACAAGTGCACGAGAGAGGACGCTCGCACGTGTGCAGTGTGGAGCGGCCCGTGTGCAGGAGCCAGAGTGCTCCCGAACTCCACCCAAAGTGGAAGAGAGCAGTATTCGACTGCTAACTGGGGAGCCAGCGCGGGAATAACGGAGCGAAGAAAGGAACAGGAAATCTCTATGGGACCCAGAGCCTTCCCTCTACTTAGGTAAGTATATGTTTTTATTTTATTTTTGCTTCAGACTCCCTTTAAGAAGAGTGAGGCAAAGGTTAGGTCTATCATACTCTTATTTCCAGTGTCCAGAGTCAGATCACCACACCAGGTTTTTCCTGCCCCACATACACACACAAATGTCGGCATGATCATACGCAGCGCTCCTGTATCCCGCCAGTGTCACCCGATGTAGTCCGCGGCCGACTTAATGGGGTGCTGTAAAATTAGGGCTCAAACAGAGAACAAGCGCAGCTACCGCTGATCAATAAAAACAAAGGAAAGGGGCCGCCGTAATTCACTGTGACATTATCTCGCACTATAAATGTTACCAGACTAGAAACAAAGAACGGGGGACACCAAGGAGAAAAGAAACTGGGTCACTCCTTTATTACTGCAGAAATGTGTCATGTTTACAGGTCACAGGAAGCAGACAGATAAATAACAAGGTATAATTAAACACAGCTCAGATCCACTCCTAAAAGGCCACCGAACTAATACAAATTACCTGACAAAGGGAACCTTTCATGTACACATCAGGAGGCTGCTGTCACTGAACCATTCTTACAGCTGCCCCTTGCCCGGCAGGTAGCCAGGAGTCCACTGACTATAGGTAGCCATAATTACCCCCAGTATAGGTAGCTAGAATCCCCCTCAGTACATGTAGCCATTAGTGAGGTCATGTCTAGGAGAACTCATGGAGAAGCATGTGATCAGTTTGGTCAGGTGATAGATATGTAAGTCTCTGATTTGCTAGTCATGATCATGCGCTAAAGCAGGATGTGATCACAGCAAATCAGAGCTTTGCAAATCTATCAGCTAATCAAACAAATACCATGCTTCTCTATGAGTTCTCCCAGACATGACTATCACTAATAGCCATGTGTCAGCACGGGAGAAGCTGACAGGTAGTAAATTCACCACCTTCAGCCTCCTGTGCAAAACAGAAGTTTGCCTCCTTATAACAGAAGGTATTTGCGATTATTTAGGTTGGAGTGTGCATATGTGGAGTTCCACAAAGCATCACTGTTGAATATGCAAATCATCATTTGTTGTCCCTGAAAGCTAAACACACTTCCAGAACCGCTGGAATGGAATGATGTGTCAGCTTGTTAATTATTATTATTGAATAAGAACACAGATAGAAGAAAAGAGCGAGGAAAAGAGACAAAATGCAGATCGAGGAAGAGAAAAAGGCAGAGGGTGCAGATAGAGGAAAAGAGAGAAGGAAAGTGAAAGAGAGGGTGCAGATAGAGCAAGAGAGAGAAGGAAAGTGAAAGAGAGGGTGCAGGTAGAGGTAGAGAGAGAAGGAGAGAGAAAGATACAGGGTGCAGGTAGAGGGGGAAAGAGACAGGGTACAGATAGAGGTAGAGGAGGAAAGAGACAGGATGCAGATAGTGGAAAAGAGAGAGAGAGAGAGAGAGAGAGAAGGGGTGCAGATAAAGGAAGAGAGAGAATAAAAGTTAAAGAGTGGGTGAAAAGAGAGGAAAGGGGGGGGGGGTGAAAGAGACAGGGCGCAGATAGAGGGGGAGAATGAAGGAGAATGAAGGAGGGGGATTCGGGAATAAAGGATTCCGATAGAGGTAGAAAGGGAAAGAGACAGGGTGCAGATACAGGAAGAGAGGGAGAGGGAAAGAGACAGGGTGCAGATAGACGTAGAGGGGGAAAAGAACAGAGTGAAGATCCAGGAAGAGAGGGGGAGAGGGAAAGAGACAGAGGGCCATATGCAATTCACTTTTTCACCTGAGTTTTCTCCTAGGAGATAATTTTTCATTTTCAATTTTAAATAACTTTCCAGCACTTTTCAACTAAAAAGGTACCATAAAGTAGGTGAATAAGTACTATCAAATTTATTTTGAGTATTTTCTTGCTTTCTGGGGGCTTAAAAGGCATTTTATTGACAAGTTTAAGAATATCACATAGGAGAAAACTATGGAGAAAAAGTGAATTGCATATGGGCCAGGGGGTGCACATGCAGGACAAAAAAGAGAAGAAGGAGAGGGAAAGAGACAGGGTGCAGGTAGAGGCAGAGGGGGAAAGAGACTGGTTGCAGATAGAGGAAAATAGAGTGAGAGGGAAAGGGGTGCAGATAAAGAAAGAGAGAGAAGGAAAGTGAAAGAGAGGGTACAGATAGGGGGGGGGTTGAAAGAGATGGTGCAGATAGAGGGGCAAACAAAAGAGGAAGGAGGGACCGAGACAGGTAAAGAGAGGGAAAGAGTATGGAAATGGAGTAAGAAAGAAATATAGAAAAATAAATTGAAAAGTGAAGAGATATTGAATGAGGAAGAAATGGAAAGTAAGAGAGAGAGAGAGAGAGACACGGACATAAGATAAAAGAGCCTCAAAAAGGCAGAAGCTACAAAGCAAAATTTCCACTTTTACAGTTATCTCTTTGAACACCCAATCAGGTTTGAGAAAATTTCCATCTTTCCTTAACTCTTGAATGTGACTGGCTAGAGGAAGGGGGAGCAGCAATCCTCTCTTTCTAGCATCAGGGCGAGCGGATGAGAGGCAGAGGGAAGAGAGGGAGGGAGAGCAGCACAGCAGGGTGGCCTGAGATGGGAAGGGGGATTTGCTGATAGAAAATAGGCCGTGTTTGCATGCATACATTAATTCTATTATATTGCATTTAATGTGCCTTTCGCTGTGTACATGAAGTACGAATCCGTTACAATAAATCCATAGCACGCAATGAAGTGAAATGCTCGCTGTGATCCTGGAGAACGCTACTTAACAAATGCTGCAATATAGGAGAAGAATCAGAGCTGAGAAGCCTCTGTGGAGGAAATGAATGATTTAGGAATTGGCTGCCTGTCTGGTGGGGGGGGGTGCTGAGCATGGGAAGGGCTCCCCATAAATTAAACATGCCAGTTTTGGCTATGCACATGTAAGCAGCAGTGCTACAGATTTCCCAGCAACCTCAGGGTGAACCAGAACTCCTAAGAGTGAGTAAGGGGCTGAAGAAGACAAAAAGTCCTCCTTACTAAAAATGCTACATGAAAGGCATTTGCGATTATCCAGGTTGGAAGGGATGCTTTGCATATTCATCAGTGATGAACTGTAAGCATTGCATCCTCCTGTCTCTATTGCTCCACTATATGTAGCTGCAGGACTGAAGAGATTACTCAGGCAGAGATTATCTGGTTTTGTGGCTTTCTCAAACTACATGTGACAAGTGACAGTAATGCTGCTGAGAGATACAGGCTGATTATTCCCAGGGCTGCGGCCCCCTGCTGTTAGGTATGTAGTACTGCCAGATACCCCTGCCAGTGCTGTAGGTACTGCCAGAAAAATCAAACAAGCGGGCTGGTTATGTGGGAACTCCTTAAAGAGGAACTGTAGTAAAAATTACACCATTCATTCAAATTGCTTATTGCTTAAAATATTCATTTATAGATTATTTAGTCAGTGTTTCCCAATGTAAAATTTTTCCTCTCCCTGATTTATATTCTGAAATTTATCACTGGTGGTGACATCTTTAGTTTTGCCTGGTGATCTGTGTGAACTGTTCATTTAATGAGAGTTCTATGCACAGAGGGAGATATTGGTTGCTTGGCAGCTGGAAAAAGCCATTATTTCCCACAGTGCAATGAGGTTCACAGACAGCAAACTGTCAGGACCATGGTCATGACATCACACTGTGGGAGGGGTTTTCCCACAAAATCAGCCACACAGATGTCCCTGATTCTATTTCTATTTGAAAAAAGGTAAAGATCTCTACCAGAACAATGCATGCAGAAAGCAAAATACAACTGCCTCCCAAACAAGTCCTTCAGGCATGCTTACATGTGCAGCAGCAGTACACTATACAAAAACCACGCCTACCAGCTGGCTGTCCATTGCAGCTGCAAAGGCATTTAACTACCTTGAGGGTGCGTTTCCACTAACGCGAATTCGCATGCGTTCCCCACGTGCAAATTCGCATTACCAATAAAAGTGAATGAGCCTGTGTCCACTTGTCAGGAAAACGGAGCGTTTTCTTGTGCAGGAAAAATCTGCTCAGCAGAGCCATCCGAATTCGGACACCGCACACACGCATGCGATTCGCATACAATGTATTTAATAGGGAATTCGCATGGTGTTTTTTCATGCGAATTTTCATGCGAATTCGCATACGATTTCGCATGGAATCAATGAAAAAGCACACAGGCACTGACATGGTTAAATTCGCACACAGCGTCATCCATGCAAAATCGTATGCAAATTCGCGGTAAAATTCGCATACAACCGCATGCGATTTCGCTCCTGCATGCGAATTCGTCCACGGAGAATCCGCGGCGATTTCCCACCGCACTAGTGGAAACGCACCCTGTATAGAGCAGTGCTGTACAAAAATGCAAGCTAATGTCATAGCTCCCAACTGTCCCTCTTCCGGAGGGACAGTCCCTCGTTGGGAGCCCTGTCCCTCTTTCCTCCTCATTTGTCCCTCTTTCAGGACTTTGTCCCTCTTTCTATGCAGTATATATATATATTTATCTACTAAAAATGTGTTTGATTGACTCTAAACATTATTCCCATCATTTAAATTGATCTATTACTCTGAAATTGTTACTATGAAGGAAAATAACCCAGGATAGAAATGACCAGTGTGGTCTGAATCATAAAACAACATATTTTTCTTGTGAAATGTTTATGGTATGCGCGGCTAGGGGTGTGACAGGGGCATGATCAGAGGTGTGAAAGGGGCGTGACCTAAGTGTCCCTCTTTCTCATCTCAAAAAGTTGGGAGGTATGGCTAATGTTCAGTAACACAATGCTAAGCAGGGCATTTACATACTGTGGGAGGGGATTCACTCCAATACCAGCCACATCGGCTTCTAATTGGAATGAAGTTCAATCTTGGGTTAAGGTTCCCCTTTAAAATGAACCTCCAGACTAAAAATCGACTCAGCAGCACTGAAAAGACTTGGTGTTTCTTTAACAGTTTCACAGCATCAGAACTTTGTTTCTCTTATACAAGTCTCATTTTTAGCTGCACAGAAGAAAACTGCCCGGGCATTTTTCCCCTGATGCTGTGCAAAGCATGATGGGTTTTCTGATGTTGTTGTTCTCGGTCTGCTGTTTTGGTGCAATTTTTTTTTTTTTTTTTACATTTTGAATTTGACATTTGAAGCCTAGCACATGCAGCTGGGAGGGGTTATCAGGACACAGGATAGTTGGAACTGTGTCTTATGCTCCCTGTCACCTCCTTTCAACCAAAAAGATGGCTGCCCCCATGACAAAGATGGCTGCCCCCATGAATCACAAACAGGGAACAGGGTGGGTAAGAGATTATATTACCTATCTATTCTAATGAACATAACTAATGTAACTTAATGACATTATGTTTGTTTAGGCTGAAGTTCCCCTTTAATAAATGAAAGGAAACATATGATTGGTTGCTGTAGGGTAATCCCTCTTCTCTCCCAGCGATGCACACATTGGGCTCCCTGGCCATGGCCTGAGCAGAGCACTCTCCCTTGTTACAGATGGCTGCTCTGTTGTGTCAGAACCTGTTTGTAAGAGGGACAAACCTCCACACGTCTTGCATGGAAATCAGGCGCTTAGAGCAGCACAAAGCAGAGCAATCTGCAGTTCTCGGGCAGCATTGATCACTTGTGACGGCGGGAAGCGACGCGCAGAAGTGAATTACTATTGAACCTGCAGGTCTTGTAGGTGAGAGAGACGTCTGGGGAGATTTACAGTGTGAATATTATACCCTAATAGCAGATCAGCTCCTGCAGGAAATTACATGTTAGCTGCTCGCTGTTCCACAAGGAGGGCCACTGCACAGCGCAGCGCTGGGGGGTGACTGGTAGGAGAGGTCTCCGGGGGACTCAATCCACATATTATACAAATAAAAGCTGTTTTCCTTAGCAGATGACAAACCGCCATGTCTACATTGCTGCAGCTTCTGTCCTTTGCTGGATGCTATTCCACACGGCTTGTATTCTGGTTACATCAATTAGATTGCAAGCTTCGCAGGTCGCCATATGGCGGGAAAGATCAAATCCCAGAAGTTTGGTAGCTAATTAGGCTGGAGTCACACTGTACCGGATGAAGATACTATAAAAACTCGTTTAAACGGATCAGTTTGTGACATCAGTTTTTCCTCCGGTTTTTCTGTTCCATTTGCCACCCGCTCGGTCTCCTCTCCAGTCCATTGCCTTCTGGGAAAGGGTGTGGCCAAGCTGTCATTCACCCTCTCTCCCATTCTGTTCTACAAAAGATAGCTGTGACACAGGCTGCCCTTCTCCCTCCCATGTTTTCTGGGAAGGGGACATTTCCAAACTGCCAACCTCCCTCCCACCAGGCTGTATAGGGACTATGCAGTTCCATCAGGCAGGATCTTGAAGAGTACAGAGACAGAGCCCGTCTGTAAGCAGAAAGGGACCCCCACTTGCGGGAGTCACGTAACCCCACTAATAGGCAAAAAAATTGGTATTTGGAAACTTCACAAAAACTATCATTCTAATTAACTATTCAGGGGGCTGGAAGGTTGGAATACAGATGCCTGGGGTGAAGTTTTATTGATATTATTTGATTGAGGTGAAATTGGGGCTGTTGCTCTACGGGTGAGCATTATTCACTAGAGAGAACCGTTGTACTAGAAAGATTCAGGGTAATTATTCTGCGTAATAATGAGCTTTTTTCACTAAATCTTAAGAATATTTCCCTCTATTCACGGGCCGGCCTTCTATCCCATTATAACCTAATCCTTCTGTAATCCTATCAATCCCGGGAGTATCGAGCCAGCCGCTGTCTCTGTTAACTCCTGACACGGGATTGTGCTGAGGAATATAAGCATGTAATAACTGTGGAGAGAGCTGGAGGCCTCAGCCCTGGAAGCCCGCCAGTCTGATCTGCCACCAAAACACAACTAGTCAGCTCACAGCAATATGCCTGTTATTTCTCGGATAACATCTTCTACATCGTATTGAGTAAAGCTCTCTTGAGTGACAATAGCCAATAAGGTGTGAGGGGTGTGTCCATCGGACATTATCCAATCGTCACCTACACAGAGTGACTGTGCGATGCTATCTCTATGTTTCTTTTCCTGTAGAGAGACAGTGGAAATGGCGCGTAGAGTGGTTTTTGCGCCAGTCTATCCTCACAAAACTTGCCATTCATTTGGCAAACGACAGGAGCGCCCTGCAATTTTCCATTTACTTCCAACATCAAGGCAGCCAGCATTGTGCAATAAACTTACCCCTAACGACACTAGGAAGTGAAACCGGTCTGGTAGAAGACCAATGGCACATGGTTTTAATAGGTTAGCGTGCCTTCTATGGTTTGGGATGCAGAAAAAGACACCGAGAGCCCAATATAGTGTAGTATGTACTGGTAATATGGGTGTGACAAAGTAAGTATATGATATTAATACTCACAAACCAGGGTTACCATCCAGGCAACCACTGTAAAGGCAGGTGGGGGAATTAGACCTGTCCCCACTCAGGATTAAGAAGTCGCTCTCTGTAGATCGGAAAAAAGAGGGCAACACCCCTCCACCCAGGGTGGACTTAGATCATATACAGGCAAACAGAGGCGCCAAAAGGATTGGGGTATCCAGTGATACAGGACCCCTTCTGTGAATTCATATTCTAGTTTTATTCTTTATGAACATCTTTGTGGTGATGTTTTATCTATTGGATTGAAATAAATGGTCTGCACTTAATTTTCCGGCCATCTTTACACTGAGGAAATTGCATTATAAGAAGAGGAGAGTGGGGACATCCTTGGTGATGTAACCTAGAGGAGGAGGTGGATTGCTTATGACTATCCGGAAGTGCTATGATCCGGGGTCTGGCTATTGGCAACACCTGAATTACCCGTAGGCAGCCGTGGACTATAGCATTGCAGCTGTAGCCGTGCCGGTACCAATTGATAAGCAACACACAGCAGAGTGCTGAGTTGAGCTGCTTTGCATCTTAGGAGGGGTTACAGCTCTGGGAACAGCTCTTCTAAGTGGGCGTCTCCAGTACTGCAACCAAAAGCATCAGTCACAGCCCAGTAGTGCCATTTAATGGCTGCTCAGTACACTGCAAAATTAGCAACTTTTAGGTAAACCCTAAAATCCTGCAAGGGGCCACACCACTATGGCAGCCATGTGACGTCTCATCAATATACGGGTCTGGATTTTGACAGTGGAGACAGCAAGGAACCACCAGGAACTGAATGACTGAGAAAGAGGAGAGGGGAGCATAGTAACGACTGTAAATGATAGCTTGAATTAATTTAATGCAAAAACAACTACTTTAAAGAACCTTTTACACTTGCCTTGCAAGTGTGCGTTGCGTTACCGTATTTTACCGCGGGATAACGTAACGACAATGCAAGGCAATGTGGGCTAGCACACTTACGGCATCGCACCGGAAGTGCCAGATCAACAGTACGTTACCGTCGGACTTCCACGGCGGAGTAATGGAGGAGTAATGGCGGCTGAAATAATGTAAGCCAAGAAAAATGTAACATGTTGGCGGCGGTGCACATGAGAGCAACGATGGGAATAAGATGAGGTAACCCAGGAATCCCAGTGAAGAATGTCACTGAACAGGGGGCGGTGCTATACATAGGACCCTTTTGGCGTACTCTGCCGCAGGGTCACATGAATGACGTTTTGTGCTTCGCGATGCAATGGGGCGGAGCATGACACCATAAATGCACTGGCCAGGTGTAAAACCAGCCTGAGGCCTGAAACCCACTACAAAGCGCTATCGCTAATTGCAATCGCTAGCATTTTTAATGAGCGTTTTGTAAGCATTTCATGAGCGTTTTCTGGTGATTTTGGTAGAGATTGTAAAAAGTGTAAGCTTTTGCCAGGGATTGTGTAGCGATTTTCTATTACAGTAGTGTTTTTAATTCTGATTGGTCCTTTCAATTAATTTTCATTTTTTTTACAGTGTGCAGCAATTTAAAAACGCTCGCAAAATCACTAGGTGTAGGTTTTCGAAGAGCGATTACGCCAGCGTTTATATACTTTACAGTGCAGAAACGCTAACTCAAAATGCTAAAAATGCAGCATGTCCTGCAATTTTGGTAATTGCAATCGCTCCAGTGGAATTTGGCCCATCTATTAACATTAGCTGAGCGTTTAGGGAAATTGCTAGCCTTTTGAAAACCTCTCTAAACGCTCAAAAAAATTGCACTAGTGGGTTCCAGCCCTGAAAAGTAAATGCTAGAGGTATTAGAGACAAAAACAGATGATATGTAACATATGGATAAAAGATGTACATCGATCCATAAAGAGGATACCTGGGCTGAGGGTTTGATGCTCGGTCTCTTATTACCAGACTCATTCCCAGAATAAAAATTGTTTATGGCCATTCATAATCGCACAGAAGGAAAAGAGAAAACTAATCTACTATCACATAAACCTAATTAAGTCAATAAATCACACATCAGATTGTCAGCCAGAGAAAATAATATGGAGGGTGTCTGACAGGTTGCCAGCGTGATCCAGCCGGGAGGCCAAGGGGTTAATCTGTGACCTTTCCTTTCACAGTGACCTCATCTTGTTTAACCTTTGTCAGCAGTATACATAATGTACAAGGCGGCATTAATTGCCAGTCAGTCGCTGTGAACTACTGGATGATCTTAGCTTGTTAAATTGCTGCATATATAGACATGGGACGTTTATTAGATAGAAATCATGGTTAAGAATATTAAAGTAAACCCGAGGTGAAAATAAACTGATGAGATAAACAGTTATATTTATCCTCCTACTCCTAAAAAATGACTTTTTTCAGTATCCCAGGGTTTTCTTTCATATTTAAACATTTACAAAGTAGGTTGAATAGTTTACTGTCTCTAATCAGTGGCAGCCTATTAAGTGTCCCAAAGTTAGAAAAAGGTCAATAGTTCATGTATTTTATCTCTCCCTGACCTCAGAAGTTACATTCTGCCAGGAAAACTTTTATGACTGTAATTTACTTATCTGTGTTGTTTACTATATTCCTGACAAAGTACTGAAACTGTCACTTCCTAGAAATTAACTCTTTCAGGCAGCAAAATAAAACAAGAAAAACAGCCTGGTTATTAATATGTTTTGTGCTGTACATACACGTTAATCTCCTCTTGTCACATATCACCTCGGGTACACTTTAAGCAGGGGCGTAGCAACAGGGGGTGCAGAGGTAGGCCCTTGGGCCAGAGGGGCCCCGAAGGGCCCTCCCTCAACCACAGTATTATCTCTCTATTGGTCCTGTGCTCATAATAATCACTTCTATAGATACTTTGAATACTGTTCTCCATCCCCTTCTTGCACCTCTGACACTGTAGTTGCCATTGGCAAATTTTGGTGCACCGTATCAATTGCTATGTATAGAGATCTTGAGGGGCCCCATTGTAAAACTTGCAACGGGGCCCACAGCTCCTCCGCTACGCCACTGACTTTAAGGCACTGCCCAAGGAGATTGAACAGGGTTTTGTTACAATTTTCAGTAGAATAAGGAATACCACATTGAATCCATGAATCTATATAGATAGCTAAACATAATCTGCATAAAAATATGTCCTCACCCCCCCCCCACCTAACAGTTAGGTGAACACCCCCCCCCCCCTTCAATTTCCACCGAGTACCCCACTTAATACTTGCATGATCCCTTTGAAATTTCCACAGTGGGGTGACCCGCCAAGACCCCATCAGCCAATGGAAGTAAACAGTAATTCAGTGCTCCTATAATCACTCCCTACAAGGGGTATGGATTATGCCCTATTCAGCCCTTCGTGTACTGCCAACTAGAGGGAAGAGGCATGGCTTTTAGGGTACCCATCCATTACTCAATTTTGCAGGTGACCTTCAGATTCAATCATTTTATCCAATCGGAGGAGAATCAGTTCCACAACATGGCTGCCCAATTGATCAATTTCCAGGCAAAAGTGGTCAAGGGGATCAATCGGGCATTGCGAAAAATCTCAGTTGCAAGGGCACGATCCAGTGCGCGTCAGTAGCGGTGTTCAATTTCATGATGACCGACAGACCCCCAGCCGGTGTCCCCTCAAGTGTATGTGTGTCACCTGTCCCAGCAGAAAGCCTTTTTCAATTGTCATTGCGAGCTCTTGTGCCACATGACACTGTTGCATGTAGTGACATCATGTGGTACAGTTGCTCACAGTGACATCGGACACTGAAAGAGGCCAGGAGTCAAGCCAGGGAATAGGTGACCCAACACTGCACACAGGCATGGGGGGGCACATATACACTTGGGGACAGCAGTAGCAGTACTAAGATGATTTCCAATCAATTCAATGCTGAAATCTAGTAGAAATCGGTGTGCAGTGTGTGGGCAGGCAATAGATCTCTCTCTGATCAGTTTCAAGGGGGAGGGGGGGTAATAAGGGTACATTTGCAGGTTAGGATGGGAGAGTTGATTAAAAAAAAACTCCCTGGAACTGGACTGTAACGTTTATGCCAGTCATAGGATAGCTGCTGTAATCTTTGTCAGATTGGTTTATCTCCCTGTTAAAAAAAGATTTATCGCGGGCAGCATGGTGGCATAGTGTATGGTATTCTCCACTCTAAGGGATGACTAGTGACATCACTATATGCTGTGTAACCATGGCTGATGATGTCAACACTACATACCGTATTTTTCAGACTATAAGGTGCTCCCGCCCATTTAAATACCAAATAAATGATAAATACTCACCTAAGTTAGGATTGCTGTGCTTTCCCTCCTTGGGCTTGCTCCTGCTGTTTGAAAACGGGAGACACCTGGGTAGACAGCACGGGAAGTGCGGCCTCAAGAAGGTTTAAGGAATCCCCTGGTAAGTATGGAACCTGAGACGCTTCTCGTCTCAGGTTCTCTTTAATTCCATCCAAGAGGAAAAGGGATGGAGAATAAGAAAACTGAATAATTAGTACAGCTGATGCCTAACTGGATCTCCTACTACTGTAGAAGGTTTGATTTGCAAATTTTGCCTCCTGGGTGGGGCTAATAAGCATAATAGCGGAGGTGTTTTTTTCAGGTCACTAAAGATTAATGCAGGTTTTAGTTACTGTAATGCCGAGGTTCCTCTGCGTCCTCCTGGCTCTTCTCCCGGTCCCTCCGCCGAATACAGCAACAGGGACACCCAGGCCGGGTGTCGGGATTCTTCTTCCTGATCGGTGACGCTGCACGTCATCACGTCGGCCGGCGTGAGAGTACTGCGCATGAGCGGAGGTTTTGCGCATGCGCATTACTGTCACGCCGGCCGCCGTGATGACACGCAGCGTCACCGATCAAGAAGAAGAAGCCCGACACCCGGCCCGGGTTTCCCCGGTGCTGTTTTCGGTGGAGGGACCGGGAGAAGAGCCAGGAGGATGCCAAGGGACTTCCCGACCTACGGTGGGCTGGAGAAAGCCCCAGGTGAGGACCAATTTCATTTATTTTTACTCCTCAGAGTCCCTTTAAGTCTCTGATTTGCTAGTCATGATCATGTGCTAAAGCAGAATGTGATTACAGCAAATCAAAGCTTTGCAAATCTATCCGCTGATCAAACAAATCTCATGCTTGTACATGTGTTCCCCTAGACATAACCATCACTAAGGACATGATAATATGAAAGGACATTTTAATGCCTGGTGTAAATGGATACTAATGCTAAGTGCACACTTGTAAGGACAATTAGCCCAGATGGGTTATGGTGAAACAAGGCCCTAGGCAAGATGGCAGCTTTGGGTCCATCTGCTCACTACCTGCCCTTTCTGGTAGGATGAAGTGGGGAAGGAGGGGTCAGAGGTGATGTCAGCCAGACTGTTAAGGGTATATGACAGCTGCCCAGCAGACATGCACTGTTACACACGCCACACACATGTGTAGTTGGTGGCACTGATATCCCTTTGTGTGATCACAGGGAAACATGGACATTACCTTGCTCATCAGTTGTCCTTTCAGTTATAACTGACAGCAACTGGTATATTTCAGCTTGCAGGAAGGAATCATTAAAAAAAGTAAATGGTGAACTTTTGAGAGGAACTGACGGCGAGGTAAGTATGTAATATCCTTTTGCAGGTACATCATGGGCTTATTTTAAATCGTTTTACTCCGTTCAGGTTCCCTTTAAGTTATTTTCCCTACAGTTCCTCTTTAAACATGTTGCATTTTCTAACAGTAATCCCATAGTGAGTGGAATTATCAAAATACCCAAATCCTTTCCAATATTCTTTCATAGAGAGCTGAGGAAAGCATAACAAGCACTGTGCATTCCTTTCAATGTGAGAAAGGAGAGGATAGGCATTGTGAGAAATAGCAAGAGCAGTCTGTGGTGTGGGAAGCTCGCAGTTGTGTAAATAATCCTTGTTCTTCCCTATGAAGAGTGCTATGAATACTGATGGAGAGGATCCCCATGTCTGTATGCGATTCTCTCACTCTGCATGCTGAGATAAGGAGCCCAGCGCATAAGAAGTCCTGCAAGGAGCTCCCAGCAATGTGGGAATGACAAGAACAGCCAGAGAGGCCTTTCAGCCAATCTACTCTAGCTCAGTGCGCCGCACAAAGCATTGGGGGGGTTCATTAAAAAGAGCTGCAGGAAAGGACTCGCATTCACTCATTACCCTACTGTTTACCTAAAACCATTTCCTGTCACTAATGTTTTATGTGTTTGCTGTCCCACATATTCATGACCGTACTGTGTGTGCGTATGTGTACCTCCGTCACTGGTGGCAGTCTACATACAAGGCAGCATGCGTGACACACCAGCGAAATATACCTGCCGTGATGGGGTGAATTAAAGTGTACCTGTCACAAGGTGAAGAAGAGGATTTATACGTACCTGGGGTCTCTTCCAGCCCCCTTTGCATCTGATCCCCTCCATCTTGCTGCTGTCAGCCCCAGTTAAAGGACCTCTGTCACGAGAATCTTAAAATGTAAAATATATGTAAACGTATACAATTAAATCAGCCATAAATTACCTTTCTCCTATGTTGCTGTCACTTACAGTAGGTAGTAGAAATCTGACAGAACCGACAGGGTTTGGACTAGCCCATCTTCTCATGGGGGTTCACAGGGATTTTCTTATTTTTGAAAATGCACTTAGTGAATGGCAGTTGCTCTGTCCAACTGCCAAAAAAGTGTACAGTGAGCAGGGAGGCTGGCCAGCATCTTTATATATGTCTTTTTCAGGAAATGTCTTTATAAAGAATAAAGGCCATGCTGAGAATCCCCTATGGAGAGATGGACTAGCCCAAAACCTGTTGGTAATGTCAGATTTCTACTACCTACTGTGAGTGACTGCAACATAGGAGAGAATTAATTTATGGCTCATTTTACAGTTGAGGGAAATGTACTTCTTATTTGTATGTGTTTTACATTTTAAGATTTTCGCGACAGTTCTTCTGTAAGTCCGCAACTTGGCTCAGTCCTGACTACTGTGCATGTGTGGCCCCAGCATCATGCCTCCTCAATCATGCTCCCACAGCCGGGAGTGTGCTGCTCCTGTGCAATTAAAGATCTTAACTAACTGCGCAGGAGTAGAATGTTCCCGGCAATGGAATTGCAATCAAGGTTCTGCACGCCCAGTAGTCCACAACTACCAGGGCCGACAGCGGCAAAATAGGGAGGATCGGACAGACGCCAAGAGAGCTGATGGACTACTGGGGACTGGAAGAAGCCCCAGGTTAGTATAAATCCTCTTATCCCCCAGTCTCAGGTTTGCTTTAAAGGGGACCTCAGGCCTCCTAGAAAATTCCCATGCACATCCTCCTCACACTCCTATGACGAGGTTCACTTTAAAGGGAACCCGAGGTGAGAATAATATGGAAACTGCCATATTTATTTCCTTTTAAGCAATACCAGTTGCCTGGCTGTCCTGCTGATCATCTGCCTCTATTACTTTCAGCCACAGACCCTGAACAAGCATTGCAGCAGGTCGGGGATTTCTGACATTGTCAGAACTGACAAGATTAGCTGCATGCTTGTTTCTGGTGTAATTCGGTTCACTACTGCAGCCAAATAGATCAGCAGGACTGCCACGCAACTAGTAATGTTTAAAAGGAAATAAATATGGCAGCCTCCATTATCACTCTCACCTCGGGTTCACTTTAAGGTGCTTATTCAATTCACTTTTCTTCTTTCATTTTCTCCTAGAAGATCATTTTTCCTCTTCTGTATAGAATAACGTGTCAGCGCTCAAAAAAGTAGGTGAAGAAGTACTAACAAAATTATTCAGAGTATTTTTATGCTTGCTGATGGGTTAAAATGCATTGATATTGTTAAAGTAGTGATGATCAGGACTAGGAGAACTCAAGGAGAAGTATGTGATCAGTTTAGTCAGGTGATAGATATGCACGTCTCTGATTTGCTAGTCATGATCATGTGGTTAAGCACGATATGATCACAGCAAATCAGAGCTTTGCAAATCTATCAGCTGATCAGACAAATCACATGCTCTTCCAAGAGTTCTCCTAGACATGACCATCACTAGTCATAAGGTGTGAAAATATCACCTAGGAGAAAACTTAGGAGAAAAAGGGAATCGAGTAATGACCAAAATCTCTTATAAAAATAAAACTTAGTTTACTTTAAAATAGTTTTGAATTACTGGATAATATGGATGACCAACCAACTGCTAATAAGTCCAAGCTGATGCATATTTTATGGCCATATGCCACACCCCCCAAGTGTAAAGTTTTTTTGCCTCCTCCGGTGTCCCCCATCACAGTGCCCTGGTACCATGTGACTCAGAAGAGAGTTTCGTCTGTAAATCGATGGAAAGCTCACTCGAGCTGCCATGTTGCGGTGCTGGTTCTCATCCGATTCAATAAAACTATCAAATAGGGAGGTCAATCCTGCTGCAGTAGGACAGCCAGGCAATCTGCATTGTTCAAAGGACAACTGAAGCAATATAGGGGGAGGGATACAGAGACTGCCATATTTATTTCCTTTTAAGCAATACCAGTTGACTGGCTATCCTACTGACCCTCTGTCTCTAATGCTTTTAGCCATAGCCCCTGAACATGCATGCAGCAGCTCAGATGTTTCTGGCATTGTCAGATCTGACAATCTGACAAGATTATCTGCATGCTTGTTTCTGGTGTGATTCAAACACTACTAAAGCCACATAGATTAGCAGGGGTGCCAGGCAACTGGTATTGTTTAAAAGGAAATAAATATGGCATCCTCCATATTCTTCTCATTTCAGTTGTCCTTTAAAGGATAATTGAAGTGAGAGGGATATGGAGGCTTCCATATTTATTTTCTTTTAAGCAATACCAGTTACCTGGCAGCCCTGCTGATCCTCCGCCTCTTATATTTTTAACAATAGCCATTGAACAAGCATGCAGATCAGATGTTTGTGACATTAATGTCAAATCTGACAAGATTAGCTGCATGCTGGTTTCTGCTGTGATTCAAACACTACTGCAGCCAAATAGATCAGCAGGGCTGCCAGGCAACTGGTATTGCTTAAAAGGAAATAAATATCGCAGCCTCCATATCCCTCTCACTACAGAGGTATTTTAAATCCGAGAACATGGCCAGAGCACAAATCTGGATAGGCCCTCTGTAAATTCAGTCTGTTAACATATTTTGCAATAACCAGTTTCCATTGCCAGCAAGCTTCATAAGCGAGGATGGCCTCTGATTCAATTTCCAGCAGCATTCATCCTGCAGTGATTGATCATATCGCAGCGCTGTAAAGCGAGTTACAGAAGGCAGAGCTGAACAAAGAGCATCTCCATCCCTCTCCTGCATCCCCGGTACCCGGCTACCACTGATGTGTAATTCATGAGATCCAGCCGCTGCCTTCATATGCAAGTGTTTCTCTCTGTGTTCCTAATATCAAACTCATCTGTCTCATCTAACCTGATTTCTCCAGCAGAATGGAATTCAGATTCAGCGCACATGTTCTATATGTACAGAGATCATCCGCCGGGCTGGGATAAGTGGCTTCATTACAAAGCACTTTTATGCCGGCTGCATAGAAAATGCTACTTAAAGGGATCAGACGCTGCAGAGGAAAATCTACAGTCGGCAGTTCTCGTCTAGGTGATTACATCGGACCTGCAGCATATCCTGCCCGGCAAGCAGGGCTGACCTCAATATAACTCTGCAAGTTCTCAGAAGAGCCAAAATATACGAAAACCAGGCTTACGTAGTTTAACAGCGGCCTATCGCTATCAATCATACTTCACACGGATCAGCAGAACAAGTGTCACTTGCCACATCACATTAGTATTCAGAGTGGAAAAGCACTTCTTTCTTCTATGCAAGTTGGGATAAATGATTCAGTCTAGCTTAACTCTTACCTGCTAAGTTCTCTCTAATCAGGCTCCACTATACCGTATATCAATACACACTCATTCCAAACGCTACCTGCAATCACTGATGATCTTCATCATTCATAATCACCTTTTCTCGGGGGCGTATCTGGTTACTATAGCGCCTATGGCAAACACTGAAATTTTGCATCCTTTCTTGTGTACATGTGTTAT
Source organism: Hyperolius riggenbachi (assembly GCF_040937935.1). Lineage (NCBI taxonomy): Eukaryota > Metazoa > Chordata > Amphibia > Anura > Hyperoliidae > Hyperolius > Hyperolius riggenbachi. Next base: position 209,374,001 of record NC_090656.1, read on the forward strand.
GGTTGCCTGTGTTTTTTGGCTCGGGATATGGCTGAAGTTACTTTTTGGGAAATATCTTCTTATTCCTTCTCTGTCCTCTTTTCGAACACTAAGCCAATTTTGCCCTACATACATAAATGAAGTAGCCATGTTCCCCAGATAACAAAATTAATGTGATCTGAAGTCTGAGTGATGGGCGGCACAGGGCAGGCATAGCGGCGCAGTACAAGAGCAGACCTGGGACAAGGTCCTCCTGCACCCAAGGCTGAGACACCAAAGTGCGCCCCTCAATCCCTCCCTCCCCAGTTGTCACACACTGATTGCTATTAGACTAAAAACGCCCCAGTGCCCCCAACTCCCCCCCCCCCCCTAATCTCTAGTTATCTGGCTTGCAATCACTGCCATGTATCCCTTCTTCTTATTTCTCTCTGCTTCAAACACAATAGGGGAATAATAGCTGAGTGAGTTGTGCCCCCCTCCCTCCTACACTGCGCCCTGAGGCTGAAACCTCTCTTACCTCTGCCTGGCCCCGCTTGGCGCCCATGGTGCTGTGGCACCCATGGCACAAGCTATGTCTGTACCCCTCTGGTTACGCCTTTGCCTTTTCTTACTCTAGAATATAGGATTTCCCATGTGCTTCCCTACTTCTCTGGACCTCCTTCCCTAAATCTTTTAACCTTCCTTTCAAAACATTAGATGTAATGTAAAATTCTCAGTTAATGCCAAACAAGTTAGCTAAAATAAACTACATTAGCAAGTTAACTGCACTGTCTTCTCTTAAAGTGAATCAGAAGGGAAAAAAAGTGCCCTAAAGGGGTACTCACCTTGGAAGAGGGAAGCCTTTGGGTCCCCCAGTCCAGAGGCATTCCAGTATTGCGTCCCGGAAAGACCATCAACAAGGACTTGTCCACAGCTCATGCATGCTCAGTAGCACAGACCCGATCGAGCTTCCGCAGAAAATGCTGAGCCTGATTGGGTCCTTTCTACTGTGCTCGTGCGAGCCATCTATCCCTGCACAGTAGCACAGACCCAATTTTTTTGGCGAAGCCTGAGCAGGTCCTAGCTACTGTGCAGGTGCAGTGGGGTCATGTGCCTGTGATCTTTGGGGGTCTAAGCGCTGGAATGGCCTGGCAGAGTAGGCCTCCCTCTCCCGAGGTGAGTATATACATTTTTGGATTGCAATCGACACAGATTTGCTTTAACTCCTTGCCGACCGTCGCGGTGGCAGTTCCAGGACTGCTGAACGCCAATTGGCGTGAAGTCCTGGGGCGGGGTTTTGCAGGAGATCCGCTTGAATGACGGAGCTCTGCTCCATCATCAGTCTCCCAGCGGCGATCGCCACTAGGAGACTGTTAGACGGCGGAACCACCGTCTATTTACAATGTACAGCGTTGTAATCTATGGCAGGGCTGCACTGGGGACAGCCCTGTGACACACCTGTCCCCTCTGGAGGCACAAGAGTGATCGGCTCTCATAGGCTGATGCCTATGACAGACGATCGCTGTGATTGGCTGGCAGGGAGAGGGAGGGCTAGTAGTAGGGAAAAAAAACACCTTAATTTATTTGAAAAAAAAAGACAAACAAATAAAATAATATATATATATATACACATTGTGGGAGCTATCAGATCCCACCAACAGAAAGGTCTGTTGGTTGGCAGAAAAGGGGGGGGGGGGAGAGAATCACTTGTGTGCTGAGTTGTACGACCCTGCAGCGAGCCCTTAAAGCTGCAGTGGCCTAAATTGTAAAAAAAATAGCCTGGTCACTAGGGGGTGTAAGCCTATGGTCCTGAAGGGGTTAAAGAGCAACTTTACTGAATATAATTTCATGAATAAAATTGCTGATTTTTTTTTACAATATTTATAAATTATTTAGTCAAGGTTTGTCTATTGCAAAATCTTACCTTACTCAGATAATTCTTATCAGTAGGGTCGGCATCTTTACTGTTGTCTAGGTATATCGCTTTGGAATTCTTATTATTTTTTGTGTAGTGGGCACTGATGTCAGTTCATCTCCCAGAGTGCTCTGGGGCAGAAAGCTGTCTGACTTTATTTCCCCTCAGACTTAAAAAAAGGACAACCCAGCATGCCCTGCAACTTCCTGTTTGCGGCAACGTACTAAATAAGAGTCAGGTAAACTGGGGAATTATCATTTATAAACAAGAAAGGTTATAGAGATTTTAACTTTTGGATTGACTGATTAGCATCCTTATTACTTGTTTACCAGATAAAAATAAAGAATTGATTTTTGATTTTATGCCCGACAGTTACACTTTAAGTGTAATCCTATAGTCAGATTTTTGTGTGATTATGTGGCTCCGAAGACTCCATTAGCTTTAACATTAGCACTACATTGTATGCAGGCCAACCATAGTACACCAACCTCGCTAAGTCTTTGTCAGCAATGCCTGTCAGGAAGATGTAGATGTAATCTGACACAACAAACGTGAAATTCCTTCCTAGACAAGACACATGTCAAAATATTGTGACAGGTGTAACTTCAGAGTCACACTTGTTAAACACTAGCTACAAAGACATAGATAAAAGGGTAGAAAAAAAGGATTATGGTAACTAGGTATAGTGCAAAAAAGTTCTAATTTCTTTTAAGCGGATAATGTAGCACTGCAACAGCCGTCACATTCACAATCCATGCGGTGGCGCCCTCCTATACTTCTCTGAAGAGTACTTATGCAGGAGCACAGTGAGGCTGGGTGCACACATAGCAGAAATGCTAGCGTTTTATAAAACGCTGAGTTTTTTGCAGCAATGTTAATCAATGGGATGCAGAAAAAGATGCATTGCATTGCGATCTACAGTATGCGTTTCGCAAGCGCTGGTTTTGTGGCATATTATGCAGGATGGGTGCCAAAACGCACATAATGAAAGTCAATGGTGACGTATTTGCATAGCGTTTCAATGCGTTTTTTAATGTGTTTTTTTAAAATAAAGATCTCTGATGTGTTTCCGCTTCCTGTTGTCTTCCTAATGATTTGCATAAATTTAAATATAAAAACGCATATGCATTTTACATATGCAAACCACAAAAGCATTAAAACGCAAGCAAAACGGATGAAAAACGCATCTGCATTAAAAAAGCAAACGCACCAAACCCCCCCCCAAAAAACGCATTACAAAATCGCACACGCACCTTCCTAAAACACACCTTTTTCACTCTATGTCATATGTGAACCAGCCTACAGGCCGCATGCTCCATATGATTTCTGCATTCTATTAGATGTTCAGAACACTGAATCAAACACAATCAATTAGAAGATAGTATTTCATTTGACTATCATCCCCCACCTCTCTGGGTGAAAATAAACTGACGAGTTAAACAATTGTCTGTATCCTCCTACTCCTAAACATTATTTATTTATTACTTATTAGAATCCCCAGTTTTATTTCTTGTTTAAAACCTGTAAAAGTAGGTTAAATGTTTTATTGTCTCAGCTGAATGACACAGTCTTTCACATAGTATTTTCATGTCCCAGAGCTCAAATATATTTTTTTATATGTTTGGAAACCTTTTTCTGTCAGGAAAAAGTTTTATGGCTGTAATTCCTTATAAGTGTGGCTTACCCAATAGTCAGACTAGGTCCCAGCTGGAGAGAAACGGTTGCTAGCATACCGGAATGTTTAACTCTTTCAGGCAGAAAAAGAAAAAAAGTATACAGGTAGTCCCCGGTTAACGAACGAGATAGGGATTGTAGGTTCGTTCTTAACTTGAATCTGTTCTTAAGTCAGAACATTGTGCCATCTCTGTCCCGTGTACCTCCACTGTGCCCCCCTGTGCCTCTAGTGTCCCCCTTTGTGTCACCTCTGCCCTTTGTACCTGTTTATACAAGTTTAAAAGCCATTTTTATTTTTGATTTTTTTTTAATTGATTTTCTGAAAAACTACAAGTCCAACTACAAGTACAAGTCGAGCGTTCGTAAGTCGGGACTACCTGTATATTTTTTCCCTGTTTGGACTTGATGTCCATGTCCTTTTTCTGAACCAACCTACCGTATATACTCGCATATAAGCTGACCTGGGTATAGGCCGAGGCACCCACTTTTCCCTCAGAGATCAGGGAAAAGTGATTGACTCACATGTAAGCTCCTCCCCAGTCTAGCCCACTCCACAGTAGCCAGATGTGCCCCTAGTACAAGTCAGCACCCCTCCCCATAGCCAGTTGGGGAGGATGATAGTTGTGTCTCCAGACACCACTAGATGTAGTCATAGATATGAGACAGCAAATGCCACACAGGAAGAATCATTGCACCACTGACACGTTGCTTGCCTGCTCTACTCCACAAGCCAGGGGACACAGGCAGTTTTGAGCAGCGCACTCTGCACATCATGCTGCAGGGGATGGTGGGCAAGGGCACAGCAGGGAACCAGCTGGCACGGGCACGATCACCAGTGCACAATCCTCTGCCAGTAACAAAATCTGCTGCATCATTCGTTCTGCTTCAATGACTCACATATAAGCCGGGGGGGGGGGGGGGGGGGACTTTTCTGCACATTTTTCGTGCTGAAAAATTAGGCTTATACGCGAATATATACAGTAACTATGTAAACTCTGTTCAAAGAAGCCAAATTTATACATATGAAAACATGACCTTATGAACTTGTAATCATATGCACAAAATGGCTTCCCAGGCATACAGCAGCTGATGTCTGCAGTGTCTATATGGAAGGAATGGTGGAAGATGGACACTCAGCAGGCGGACATTGATGAGTAAGCCATGGCGTGCCGCTGGACGGCCGCAGTCTCCGCCGGCTGACACCATCTATTGTTCAGCGGAATAGCAATATCCAGAGAAGCGGACGCCAGAGCGGCCTCCAGCAGGACACTGACTCAGCCGGGATTACCTCGATCAGTTCCGGTCTGGTAAAGAGATAGATGCCGAGTTATGATTAGCCCCGGGGATTTGTAAAGTTATGTTGCATAAAGCCGGAGATGCCGAATTCTATGTCTGATACAATCCCAGCCATTATTTCTTCCAGAAACAGGAGACAAGGGCTACTAAAATATCTTTTCTGACAAATCTCAGGTCTGATTAAAAACCTATAACTGCTGATAATTAGAATTCAAAACTAATCTGAACTGAAAATAAACTCATGAGATAATAAATTGAAAGCGTAGGAGTAACATAGACATAGAACTTTCCTCGAGTCTCATGTTCTTCTTTTTAATTTAAAGGACCACTGTCGCAAAAATCTTAAAATTTTAAATATATGTAAACGTATACAGATAAGTAGTATGTTTTTTCCAGAGTAAAATGAGCCATAAATTACTTTTCTCCTATGTTGCTGTCACTTACAGTAAGTAGTAGAAATGTGACAGAACCGACAGGTTTTGGACTAGCCCATCTCCTCATGGGGATTCTAAGGGTTTTCTTTATTTTCAAACACATCTTCGTGAATGGCATTTGCTCTGTCCAACTGGCAAATAAGTGTGCAGCAGGCACGGAGCCTGGCCAGCATCTTTTTATCAATCTTTTTCAAGGGGTGTCTTTATAAAGAATAAAGGCCATGCTGAGAGTCTCCTATGTAGAGATGGACTAGACCAAAACCTGTCAGTAATGTCAGATTCCTACTACCTACTGTAAGTGACCAGTTCAGAGATTTATACAACAATTCTGGCCAGCCTTCCTGCTCATCGTACACTTTTTCGGCAGTTGAATAAAATCCCTGAGAATCCCCCATGAGTAGATGGGCTAGTCCAAAACCTGTCGGTTTTGTCAGATTTCTACTACTCACTGTAAGTGACAGCAACATGGGAGAAAAGTAAGGTATGGCTCATTTTACTCTGGGAGAAATGCACTTCTAAGCTGTATATGTTTACGTACATTTTACATTTTAAGATTGTGGTCCTTTAGGAGAACCGGTCCCATATTACAATTAAAATCTCCATTCTGAAACTGACTGTAAAGTCTTGCCTGTATAAACCTTGGGGCTCATTCCCACTGTGTGCGTTGCAGTCAGTCATGCCGCACTGCACATAGTGTCTGATCCGCATGGTACCTTTCATGTTACCGTTCACACTGCAGTGTGTGCTCCCGTGCGTTGCTTTGTAACGCGGCAGGGACCATCGTAGCACACCTGTCGGGTTCAATCGTATCAAGGCTACTGCAACCTGCGTCAATGCTGGCATGAAACTGAGTCCATATATGCGCTGTCCAGTGTGAATAAGCCCTAAAGCTACATACCCACGCTAGATTAAAGCCGGTTGACGGACAAGAATCTAGCGTGAATTCAGCATGAGCATAGCAGACCCCCGAAACCTACTAAAGATCCAGCATCCCAAATCATTAGCAAACCCCCATGTCGGAGCAACAACCGAGTGCATTGTTTTCCCCACACATCCCACCTGCCTGAAGCCTCACCGAAGTTTGCCAGTCGTCGTCTCTCCGCAACAGATGCATTGCTGGTCTGCAGGCTTGTGATGTGTCTTTACAGCATCAGTCCCTGAACTGTTGCCCCAGGGGTCAAGTCCCAATCCCTGACGGATGAAAGTAATCCTACCTCCTGTGTATGTAGCTAAACACTGTCCTAACCCTCACCCAAACCTAAAGGCGTGTACACACATGCAGTCTTGATTGCCCAATTTTACTACTTTTATGTAGTATTAGGAGAGCATAGCTGCACAGTCTGTTCAAAGTTTTCAAAACCTGTTGGCCCTCATCCTACATAAAAATGGTAACATTGACCAATCAAGATTGGATGTGTGTACTAGGCTTAACCTACCCTAAAGCGAGAACAAGAACAAATATGGACAGGTGTGTTTAGCGAGGACTTCTGCTTTCAGTTTCTATATCCTCTGCTAGCAGAGAGAGATCAAAGCATTCCAAGAAGTTACAGCGTAAAGAGTCCTGCTGGCTGAGGTCAAAAACAGTGCACTTGTCTCAAACAAGATAATTCCTTTGAAGCTGCTAATAGGTTAATAGGGGTGTGGCTTGGAGGTGAGATGTGCATGTGATGGGTGGGGTTTAAGCTGACATATTGTTTTGTACCTATAGGCTATAGGTGTATATTAGTTATCATCCAATTAAATATATATATATATAACAGATCTTGGGGGTTTCCTTTTTCAGAAGTTAATAAGATAATCGCTGGGTGTTATTTGATAAAAGGGTAGGAGGGGGATTTAGAGAGGAGCACTGAGAATGCTCCAAGTGATATCTATTTTAATATCGGGCACGGCTGAGATGTCTAATGGAATGTTTCTGTGTGAAGGCGGCCTGTCAGGAAGATGCGGATAGAGCGGCAATGAGGAGTAATGCAAAGCGACGCACTTGGCTGCTCCCGTACTCGGGGAACAAGAAGTGACACAAGTGAAGAAGTCACAGCGGCTCTGTGCATGGAGATCATCATCCTGTCACTGCGGAGCTTACACAATATTCCTGGGAGTCACTGGCTGCTTAGGCCAAACACCCAAACTGCATCTGCTTCCTCCCACTCCAGTCCAGCAACTGCAATTAAAATGGACCTGAACTCTTGCACAGGACAGAAGGAAAACATGGAGAAATGCACCCTGTATGGATTTAGAGAGTTTAGCCTGTCTAATCCCCCCATCTGTGTCTAATCACAAGTTGCAATTTGATCTCTCCCCTGTGTCACCTGACTGCCTAAGCAGATTAGCTCTTATAAAAGCACAGGATGTTAACAATATGTCTGCTTCCATGAATCAGGAAGTAAAAACACTGGAGATTTATTTTAGGATTTGTATCAGCTTTAACAAATAATAATAATAAAAAAAAGGTTACAATGTTGTTGCGTATCTTATAGAGCAGAGAGGAAGTTCTGAGTTCAGGTCCGCTTGAAGTGCACCTGAAGAATCAAGGACTGGAGAGAGAAGGAGCGGATGCAGTTTCGGTGTGAGGCATGGGCAGCAATAGAGAGGACAACTAGTAGAGATCAGCTCGATTTAAAAAAAAAAAAAACTTACCAACGTGAGTCAGGCCCCTCCCCCACTGCGTGCAATGCATGCGGCCAGCCCAACGCACGGCACTTGTGTTGGTATGAGATTCTTCCAAATGCGATCCCAATTATTTAGAATAAATGGAATCACACTGCGTTTCTGCAAAACATGCATGCAACCATGTGTTGAAATTCCTTGATGCATCGCAACGCAAGGATCGAAATATCAGGCAGTCTATGCACTTCTGATGTCCTATTGGATCGCAAATGCTATGTGTCACTGAAGACACTATTAGTAATGCATATGGGGCAAAAAAGGGCCTTATTTATATTACAGTACACTTTATGGGAGCAGGTACATTGGCTGAACAATGTATGCTAACACATGTCCCATGTTCCCTTACCCCACACACATTATGTTGCCCCTTCCCTCCCTCCCCCCCCCCCCCCCAGCAAGTATATGCACCCCGCTGTACATGTCTGTGCAGTGGCGTAGCAATAGGGGGTGCAAAGCTTGCAGCTGCACTTGTGCTCCTGAGCCATAGGGGCCCATCAAGGTTTACTTTGGGTTATATCTGCTTCACACTGCAATCTTGGGATTGTACATTCCAGGAGTTCTTCCTCATAGAGGCACTTCACTGAAGCTAACTGATAACATTGCCAGTTTGCAGGACAAATTATCAGATCGTCTTGTAATTAAGTAATTGCTGTGCAAGTAAAGTACAGAAAGTTCTCTGCTCCCCCCGCCCCACACCAGAAATTATTTTGCATTTTGATTATCTGATCATTTTAGCAGGGCAAGGGCAATCGTATCAATTAGTTTTTGAGTGAAATAGAAGTTCCAGTATTAACCTTTTCAGTAACTTGGAAGCCATTTACAGTACATCATTCTTGCTGATATTTTTTGCTGTGTTTAAAGAACCACTATTATGAGAAATTGTAAAATGTAAAATGCGTGTAAACATATACATATAAGAAGTGCTTTTCTTCCAGAGTAAAATTAGCCATAAATTACTTTTCTCCTATGTTGCTGTCACTTACAGTTGGTAATAGAAATCTGACAGAAGCGACAGGTTTTGAACTAGTCTCCATGGGGGATTCCAAGCAAGGTTCTTATTCTTTATAAAGACATTCCTTGAAAAGGATTACCGTAATACAATGATGCTGGCCAGCTTCCCTGCTCACTGCACACTTTTTTGGCAGTTGGACAGAAGAACTGCCATTCACAAAGTGCTTTTGAAATTAAACAAAACCCTAAGAATTCCCTATGAGGAGATTGGCTAGTCGAAAACCTGTCGGTTCTGTCAGATTTCTACTACCTTCTGCAAGTGACAGCAACATAGGAGAAAAGTTATTTATGTTTACTCTGGAAGAAACCTACTTCTTATTTGTATGTGTTTACATGTATTTAAAATTTTTCCATTTTCACGATAGTGGTCCTTTAAGGTTTTAGAGTAGACTACAGATGAGGTTTGAGTTTTATATCACTCACACGACTTCCATAGATCTCACTCCATTGCCCCTTTAAGTCAGCCACAGCGGTGCGGCAATTAGCGTGAGTGATGCTGGGATAATATTGGGTGCAATTATCTGACAGGATTTGGTTCTCTGAAGTTTATAGGTCGCCCTGGCAGTCCTCCCGCACTATGGCTTCTCCTGAGCTCCAACCGCAGAGGTGAAAATCTGAAATTAATCAGGTTTTCCTGCCCACAAGATAAATCGCGCTCCTTTCTCTGCAGGCAGTGGAGATGGTCCGGGTTGCCTGGATACTGAAGCAATCATCTACTACAGGCTCTTCTTGAACCGGTGACTCAGTGAACCGCCAGGACGACGATTCATACTGCAGCTCCTATCGCTGCCTTGTTGACGTTGCTGCTGGAACTGTCATTTACCGTCGCTCTCTGTGACGCCTCAGACACGCGATCAATAAAATCCAGAATAGCTTCTAATAATACATTGCACTGAGGCAGCCGTTCTGACCCCTGAGCCGCTAAAAATGGTAAATGAATGAAAATTCTGCAGTAAATGCCAAAATGAATCATAGCGGAGACAAGAGCCACAAATAAATACGTGTATAAACACTGTACATAGCCACTTACTGCTGCGATCATCAATCATCTCGCTTCATGTGAGATTCATTATACAGCATTCCACCAAAGTCATAACTGGGGACGCAGGTAAAATTAGGACAGCTTACTAAAGGAGGAGGTGAGGTTCTCAATCCTGGTTTTAAGTACATCTTTACTAACAGATTTGGAGCAAACCTGTTTCTAAAAGTGCCTTATGATTTAAAGGGACACTTAAGTCAAACAAAAAAATGAGTTTTACTCACCTAGGGCTTCCAATAGCCCCCTGCAGCTGCCCGGTGCCCTCGCTGTCTCCCTCCGATCCTCCTGGCCCCGCCGGCAGCCACTTCCTGTTTCAGTGACAGGAGCTGACAGGCTGGGGACGCGAGTGATTCTTCACGTTTCCAGACAAATTAGCACCCTCTATGCTGCTATATGGTATATGATATATGCTATAGCAGCATAGATGGCGCTATTGTGGCCAGGAACGCGAAGAATCACTCGCGTCCCCAGCCTGTCAGCTCCTGTCACCGAAACAGGAAGTGGCTGCCGGCGGGGCCAGGAGGATCGGAGGGAGACGGCGAGGGCACCGGACAGCTGCAGGGTGCTATTGGAAGCCCTAGGTGAGTAAAACTCATTTTTTTTTTTACTTAAGTGTCCCTTTAAAGCCACATACAGGTTTGAACAGAGCAGGATCATCCAGTAGGCAACCTAGTCAGGTGCCAGGGGCCTAGTAGGTGTCAATGGGCCCACCAGCCCTCTTCTTTGGCCTTTCCCCACTTCAGCTTACCAAAAAGACCACAAAAGCTCATTCTTGGTAACTGAGCCAGATTAAAGCGAAGGGAAATCTTGCACTTCTGGACACCGGGGATGTATGGGCAAAGGTGTATGGTTTCACACAGTAGGCAGCTCCTTCATGCCCGGGTGGAAGGCATTCTTGTAAAAAAACAGAAAAAATGGAAAGCGGAGGAGAGCTCCATAGTGTAAAACCAGTTAAAATGCGCATGACACAATTACACTTACTAGTAAGTAGATGCATACAAGCATATCAGATAAGGTCGAAGCCCTGTCCTGGGAACCTGGGGAGCCGCCTGCTGCGTCCTCCATGGGCTCAACCTGAAACGCGTTGTGACGCTGCCAGCATGCTCTAGTTTCCTGGGCCAGCCACCCCAGTCCCTCCCATCTGGACCACGACCTCCGCAGCCCACGGAGGACGCAGCAGGCGGCTCCCCAGGTTCCCAGGATAGGGCTTCGTCCTTATCTGATATGCTTGTATGCATCTACTTTCTATTAAACGCAATTGTGTTATGCGCATTTTAACTCATTAAAATTGGTTTTACACTATGGAGCGCTCCTCCGCTTTCCATTTTAACTGAGCCAGATTACTGGGGATGACTGCGGCTGAACGGAGGCAATCGGGAGGTCGGCGGGGGACGCATCAGTGTTCAAGGGGCTGGAGGAAGCCCCAGGTGAGTATAAAATCTTTTTAATCCGCCATCAAAGGTACACTTTAAACCATCTCAGGGTTTTAAAGTTAATTTCCAAAAGTAATTATTTACACTAAGAAGCAGGACTGCTGTGTATTGCACTGCCGAACACTGTGAAGACTGCAGACACCTTATGCTCAATATTGGTGACCGTGACCGTCACCAAAAAAAACATATATGCAGGAGTTATGGCTAAGTTTATAGGGGGTACACTTTATTGCAACAATTCAAAATCATTGGAATAAAACACAAACTCACATCGTGAGCCTAGACCTAGAGGATAGGAGAACAAGCTTACACGGGTCCGTATCTCCTATCCTCTGATGATGGCGGGAGGTTGAAACCTGGTCAGGAAAAAGAACGGGCATTCTGAACTACAGTCTGGTGACTTTCTTAGCATTTGGCACTTTACTGGTTATTGTGCAATAGTGTATTAATGTGTTTTTTAAAGCAAAAGGGTCCAGTGTGCATGGGCCCACCATGTGAGTTTGTGTTTTATTCAAATGGTTTTGAGTTGTTGCAAGAAAGTGTACCCCCTGTGTATGAACTTAGCCCTGACTCCTGCATATATGTTTTTTGGTGACAGTTACTGTCTCCAATATTGAGCGCAAGGGGGTTGATTCACTATAACAAACAGCGTGTCTTATCAGCGTTAACATGCCTTATCAGAGTTGATGTGCCTTATCAGAGTTAGCACGCCTCATCAAAGTAGCATAGCGAGCGCTACGAACTTATGCCTGCTAAAACTTTGATTGGCGAAATAGGCTGCCTGTCAAATTTCCTGTCAAGTGACTGGCAGCCTATTGGGCCAATCAAAGTGCGGGGATAATGTCCTTCAAAGTGATTGGACCCGCAGGGGCTCAGGGCAGGACGAGTGGAGCTCTCGTCATTGCCAATTAGCAGGCATAAGTTAGTAGTCCTCGCTATGCTACTCTGATAAGGCATGTTAACTCTGATAAGATGTGTCATCTCTGATAAGGCACGCTATTTGTTATAGTGAATAAACCCCAAGGTTCCTGCCGACTTCAGTGTGCAGGAGTGCAATAGAGAGCGCTGAGGATCATTGTTTATCTTTGACATACTGTTCCATAGTGGATTGGAGAACCTCTGGCTGCTGATTGATTATATCAATACACTGCGCTTATATTACATCTACATCCTCTCAATATTTGCCTTGTTCAATTATCAACTCCAGACAAGTTGTATATGTGTCATAGGACAACTGAAGTGAGAAATATATGGAGGTTGCTATATTTATTTCCTTTTATACAATACCAGTTGCCTGGCAGTCCTGCTGGTATATTAGGATGCAGTAGTGTCTGAATAATGCCAGAAACAATCATGAAGCTAATCTTTCAGATCTGACAATAATGTCAGAAACACCTAATTTGCTGCATGCTTGTTCAGGGTCTATGGCTAAATGTATTAGAGGTAGAGGATTACCAGGATAGCCAGGCAACTGGTATTGCTTAACCACTTGCCGACCGCCCCCAGCCGATGGGCGGCGGCAAAGACTGGGCCCAAACGACCGCAATACGCCCATCGGCGGGGGCGGCTGCGGGAGTGGCTATGCGGCGATCGCGTCATTCGTGACGCGATCAGCCGCCGGGGACTGGCTCCGCCCACCGCTCGTAGTAACCCGCCGGCCGTTCGGAAGCGCCGGCGGGTTACTAGCACCCGGATCGCCGCATGTACATAGTATAATAGGCTTTGTAATGTATACAAAGCCTATTATACTGGCTGCCTCCTGCCCTGGTGGTCCCAGTGTCCGAGGGACCACCAGGGCAGGCTGCAGCCACCCTAGTCTGCACCAAAGCACACTGATTTCCCCCCCCTGCCCCCTGATCGCCCACAGCACCCCTCAGACCCCCCCCTGCCCACCCCCCAGACCACTGTTTGCACCCAGTCACCCCCCTAATCACCCATCAATCACTCCCTGTCACTATCTGTCAACGCTATTTTTTTTTATCCCCCCCCCCTGCCCACTGCCCCCTCCTGATTACCCCCCACCCCTCAGATTCTCCCCAGACCCCCCACCCCCAGACCCCCCCCCCCCCCCGTGTACTGTATGCATCTATCCCCCCTGATCACCTGTCAATCACCTGTCAATCACCCATCAATCACCCGTCAATCACCCGTCAATCACCCCCTGTCACTGCTACCCATCAATCAGCCCCTAACCTGCCCCTTGCGGGCAATCTGATCACCCACCCACACCAATAGATCGCCCGCAGATCCGACATCAGATCACCTCCCAAGTGCAGTGTTTACATCTCTTCTCTCCTCCAAACACCCACTAATTACCCATCAATCACCCATCAATCACCCCCTATCACCACCTGTCACTGTTACCCATCAGATTAGACCCTAATCTACCCCTTGCGGGCACCCAATCACCCGCCCACACGCTCAGATTGCCCTCAGACCCCCCTTTATCAATTCGCCAGTGCAATATTTACATCTGTTATTCCCTGTAATAACCCACTGATCACCTGTCAATCACCTATCAATCACTACCTGTCACTGCCACCCATCAATCACCCCCTGTCACTGCCACCCATCAATCAGCCCCTAACCTGCCCCTTGCGGGCAATCTGATCACCCACCCACACCAATAGATCGCCCGCAGATCCGACATCAGATCACCTCCCAAATCCATCGTTTACATCTATTCTCTCCTCTAAACACCCACTAATTACCCATCAATCACCCCCTATCACCACCTGTCACTGTTACCCATCAGATTAGACCCTAATCTGCCCCTTGCGGGCACCCAATCACCCGCCCACACGCTCAGATTGCCCTCAGACCCCCCTTTATCAATTCGCCAGTGCAATATTTACATTTGTTATTCCCTGTAATAACCCACTGATCACCTGTCAATCACCTATCAATCACCCCCTGTCACTGCCACCCATCAATCACCCCCTGTCACTGCCACCCATCAATCAGCCCCTAACCTGCCCCTTGCGGGCAATCTGATCACCCACCCACACCAATAGATCGCCCGCAGATCCGACATCAGATCACCTCCCAAGTGCAGTGTTTACATCTCTTCTCTCCTCTAAACACCCACTAATTACCCATCAATCACCCCCTATCACCACCTGTCACTGTTATCCATCAGATTAGACCCTAATCTGCCCCTTGCGGGCACCCAATCACCCGCCCACACACTCAGATTGCCCTCAGAACCCCCCCTTATCAATTCGCCAGTGCAATATTTACATCTGTTATTCCCTGTAATAACCCACTGATCATCTGTCAATCACCTATCAATCACCCCCTGTCACTGCCACCCATCAATCACCCCCTGTCACTGCCACCCATCAATCAGCCCCTAACCTGCCCCTTGCGGGCAATCTGATCACCCACCCACACCAATAGATCGCCCGCAGATCCGACATCAGATCACCTCCCAAGTGCAGTGTTTACATCTCTTCTCTCCTCTAAACACCCACTAATTACCCATCAATCACCCCCTATCACCACCTGTCACGGTTACCCATCAGATTAGACCCTAATCTGCCCCTTGCGGGCACCCAATCACCCGCCCACACCTCAGAACGTCCTCAGACCCCAGCCCTGATCACCTCGCTAGTGCATTGCTTGCATCTATTTCCCCCCTCTAATCACACCTTGAGACACCCATCAATCACCTCCTGTCACCCCCTAGCACACCTACCCATCAGATCAGGCCCTAATTTGCCCCGTGTGGGCTCCTGATCACTCGGCCAAACCCTCAGATCCCCCTCAGACCCCCTTCCGATCACCTCCCCAGTGCATTGATTGCATCTATTTTCCCCTCTAACCGCCCCCTGAGACACCCATCAATCACCTCCTGTCACCCCCCTAGCACTCCTATCCATCAGATCAGGCCCAAAACATCCTGTCATCTAAGAGGCCACCCTGCTTATGACCGGTTCCACAAAATTTGCCCCCTCATAGACCACCTGTCATCAAAATTTGCAGATGCTTATACCCCTGATCAGTCATTTTGAGAAATTTGGTTTCCAGACTACTCACAGTTTTGGGCCCGTAAAATGCCAGGGCAGTATAGGAACCCCACAAGTGACCCCATTTTAGAAAGAAGACACCCCAAGGTATTCTGTTAGGTGTATGATGAGTTCATAGAAGATTTTATTTTTTGTCAAAAGTTAGTGGAAATTGGATTTTTATTGTTTTTTTCACAAAGTGTCATTTTTCACTAACTTGTGACAAAAAATAAAATCTTCTATGAACTCACCATACCCCTAACGGAATACCTTGGGGTGTCTTCTTTCTAAAATGGGGTCACTTGTGGGGTTCCTATACTGCCCTGGCATTTTAGGGGCCCTAAACCGTGAGCAGTAGTCTAGAAAACAAATGCCTCAAAATGACCTGTGAATAGGACGTTGGGCCCCTTAGCGCACCTAGGCTGCAAAAAAGTGTCACACATGTGGTATCGCCATACTCAGGAGAAGTAGTATAATGTGTTTTGTGGTGTATTTTTACACATACCCATGCTGGGTGGGAGAAATCTCTCTGTAAATGGACAATTGTGTGTAAAAAAAATCAAAAATGTGTCATTTACAGAGATATTTCTCCCACCCAGCATGGTTATATGTAAAAATACACCACAAAACACATTATACTACTTCTTCTGAGTACGGCGATACCACATGTGTGACACTTTTTTGCAGCCTAACTGTGCTAAGGGGCCCAAAGTCCAATGAGTACCTTTAGGATTTCACAGGTCATTTTGAGACATTTGGGTTCAAGACTACTCCTCACGGTTTAGGGCCCCTAAAATGCCAGGGCAGTATAGGAACCCCACAAGTGACCCCATTTTAGAAAGAAGACACCCCAAGGTATTCTGTTAGGTGTATGATGAGTTCATAGAAGATTTTATTTTTTGTCACAAGTTAGCGGAAATTGATATGTATTGTTTTTTTTTTCACAAAGTGTCATTTTCCGCTAACTTGTGACAAAAAAAAAATCTTCTATGAACTCACCATACTCCTAACAGAATACCTTGGGGTGTCTTCTTTCTAAAATGGGGTCACTTGTGGGGTTCCTATACTGCCCTGGCATTTTAGGAGCCCTAAACCGTGAGCAGTAGTCTAGAATCCAAATGCCTCAAAATGACCTGTGAATAGGACGTTAGGCCCCTTAGCGCACCTAGGTTGCAAAAAAGTGTCACACATGTGGTATCGCCGTACTCAGAAGAAGTAGTATATTGTGTTTTGGGGTGTATTTTTACACGTACCCATGCTGGGTGGGAGAAATATCTCTGTAAAAGGACAATTGTGTGTAAAAAAAATCAAACAATTGTCATTTACAGAGATATTTCTCCCACCCAGCATGGGTATGTGTAAAAATACACCCCAAAACACATTATACTACTTCTCCTGAGTACGGCGGTACCACATGTGTGGCACTTTTTTGCACCCTAAGTGCGCTAAGAGGCCCAAAGTCCAATGAGTACCTTTAGGATTTCACAGGTCATTTTGCGACATTTGGTTTCAAGACTACTCCTCACGGTTTAGGGCCCCTAAAATGCCAGGGCAGTATAGGAACCCCACAAATGACCCCATTTTAGAAAGAAGACACCCCAAGGTATTCCGTTAGGAGTATGGTGAGTTCATAGAAGATTTTATTTTTTGTCACAAGTTAGCGGAAAATGACACTTTGTGAAAAAAAACAATTAAAATCAATTTCCGCTAACTTGTGACCAAAAAAAAAAATCTTCTATGAACTCACCATCCTCCTAACGGAATACCTTGGGGTGTCTTCCTTCTAAAATGGGGTAATTTGTGGGGTTCCTATACTGTCCTGGCATTTTAGGGGCCCTAAAGCGTGAGGAGTAGTCTGGAAACGAAATTTCTCAAAATGACCTGTGAAATCCTAAAGGTACTCATTGAACTTTGGGCCCCTTAGCGCAGTTAGGGTGCAAAAAAGTGCCACACATGTGGTATCGCCGTACTCAGGAGAAGTAGTATAATGTGTTTTGGGGTGTATTTTTACACATACCCATGCTGAGTGGGAGAAATATCTCTATAAATAGACAATTGTGTGTAAAAAAAATCAAACAATTGTCATTTACGGAGATATTTCTCCCACCCAGCATGGGTATGTGTAAAAATACACCCCAAAACACATTATACTACTTCTCCTGAGTACGGCAATACCACATGTGTGGCACTTTTTTGCAGCCTAACTGCGCTAAGGGGCCAAAAGTCCAATGAGCATCTTTAGGCTTTACAGGGGTGCTTACAATTAGGCACCCTCCAAAATGCCAGGACAGTGAACACACCCCACAAATGACCCCATTTTGAAAAGTAGACACTTCAAGGTATTCAGAGAGGAGCATAGTGAGTCCGTGGCAGATTTCATTTTTTTTTGTCGCAAGTTAGAAGAAATGGAAACTTTTTTTTTTCTTTTTTTTGTCAGAAAGTGTCATTTTCCGCTAACTTGTGACAAAAAATAAAATCTTCTATGAACTCACCATGCCTCTCACTGAATACTTTGGGATGTCTTCTTTCCAAAATGGGGTCATTTGGGGGGTATTTGTACTATCCTGGAATTTTAGCCCCTCATGAAACCTGACAGGTGCGCAGAAAAGTCAGAGATGCTTGAAAATGGGAAAATTCACTTTTGGCACCATAGTTTGTAAACGCTATAACTTTTACCCAATCCAATAAATATACACTGAATCGTTTTTTTTTTATCAAAGACATGTAGCAGAATAACTTTCGCTCTCAAATGTATAGGAAATTTTACTTTATTTGAAAAATGTCAGCACAGCAAGTTAAAAAAGTCATTTTTTTGCCAAAATTCATGTCTTTTTTGATGAATATAATAAAAACTAAAACTCGCAGCAGCAATCAAATAGCAGCAAAAGAAAGCTGTATTAGTGACAAGAAAAGGAGGTAAAATTCATTTAGGTGGTAGGTTGTATGACCGAGCAATAAACCGTGAAAGCTGCAGTGGTTTGAATGGAGAAAAAGGCTCTGGTCCTTAAGGGGCGAAAAGACTGTGGTCCTCAAGTGGTTAAAAGGAAATACATATGGCAACCCCCATATCCCTCTTGCTTCAGTTTCCCTTTAAGACCCCTACACAACGGATCCCATGCAAAGCAATAGGAACCGTTCACATCGGTCCGTTCACATCGGTCCGTTCAGAGCGGATCCATTCGGTCCATTCTGACAACGGGAACACAACTTCGGGTCCCGCATGACTTTTCTGGATCGGCCGGATGAAGAGGATGCCGGTGGAATCAATGCTGCCCTATGTGTACAGGCGGCATCTGTTCTCAGTAGGCTGCTGACCGTGTATGTTTTGTAAATTACTCACCTGCTGCCGCCCATTCGGGTCCTCCCCTCCGCTGGACCGCTGTTTGGGTCCTCTGCATGGAAGAAATGCTGGTATAAAGATCCCAGAACTCCATCAGAAGCATCAAGCTACAACTGGTTTACAATAGACCAATGGGAAGTGTCTCTCCCCAGAGAAGATTCTCATTGGTTCACCGAGTAGTGGACCAATGAAAATCTTCCCTGATGATCAAGGATGATTTCCATTGGTCATTTCAATTGTAGCTTGATGCTTCTGATGCTTCTGATGGAGCTCTGGGATCTGAATACCAATGTTTCTTCAGTGCAGAGGACCCAAGCAGTGGTGCCAGTGGTGGCAGAGGACATGATGGGGGCAAGTACCTAGCAAGTGGCAATGCAAAAACGGAAAAGAAAGACCAGATGAAAAACTGATGCCAAACACAACAACCTGATCCGTTTAATCAGAAAACGAATCAGTTTTTACAGGATCAGTTTTTTCTTCGGGTGGATCAATTCGGCCAAGCACTGGCCAAGGACACTGTTCTCCCAACACACTCCACCTCAGTTGTGAGTCCCTCCGTTGGCCTGTCTCCCCCTGCATAGCAAGAGAACATGTCACTAGCCTCCAGGCTAGAGTCGTCTGTACAGCCTCTGCCCTGACACCCGAGGGTTATACGGAATGATAATATGAATACGGATCCCTACGAGGCAGCAGTCTTTATATGTGAGGCTTAAGATGTAGCACCACTTAACAAACGGCTACTGCAGGGGTCCCCAACTTAGGAATTCGCAAGCTCTCTCCAGACTGCCTGACTCCTCCCACCAGTGCTGCTGCACCATTATCAGCCATTCACGTGGGCCACACCTCCTTTATAAAGAGTAGAAGAGAGGCAAGCTGACCACTGTTGCATACATCACAGCCCAGAAACTCCCATACCTATTTCATACATGTTTAAATACTGAAGCCACACCTTTCCCCTCTCACTTCTGCTGGAAAGAACAGCAGTGAGAAGAGACGTTAAAGGGGTTCTGTGGACTGCTCAAATAAACAAAAACTGACACTTACCTGGGGCTTCTATCAGCCCCCTGCAGCTGTCATGTTCCACACCGTCCTCCTACAATCCTTGGTTCCCCGCCGCCGGTCCCGGCCTAATATTCGTCTAACAAGAGAATACTGCTCGCTCCCGCGCACGTCATCGGGAGCTTACTGCGCAGACGCAGTACAAAGTTTTCTTGAACTGTGCTTGCACAGTAAGCTCCCAATGAGGCACGCCACGGCCGCACAGCTGCAGTCTAATTAGACACCACATTAGACCAGGACCGGCGACGGGGAACGGAGGATCATAGGAGGACGGCGTGGAACATGACAGCTGAAGGGGGCCGATAGAAGCCCCAGGTAAGTGTCGGTTTTTGTTTATTTGAGCAGTCCACAGAACCCCTTTAATGGCTACAATAGCCACACCCCTAAAAGTAAAAGCTACCACACCCTCTGCCACTACAGAATGGTGGAGGCCTGACTGGTGTGATAATTCAGTAACCCTTTTACAGAAGCTGGCAGTGCTTCAGCTGGGGCGCCCAACCTGGGGTGACCTTGTAGTAGGGGAGGGGGAGGTTGGAGGCCCTCATTACTGTTCGGTGGGAGAAGGAGGAGAAATGATGTGAACAGACTCTCACAGTGATTTATTTGACATCATCTAGGCGAGAAGCCCCTACAGAGACTGTGATGTACTGCGATTTTAGCCTGAGAAATGACCATTCCAGATTCAGTTTCTACCTGAGAGCCTAAAGGTGCCTATTAATGGTGCAGTTATTAGCAAACAATCATATTTCTCAATACGACCATTCACATTAAAAGATTATTTAGTTGATCCACACCACTAAAGAGTCCAACTTGTGATCAGATCTCTACCAGTTACGGTTATATTTAAGGAAAAAAAATCTGCCAAGCACAACAATGTCTTTAAAGGACCACTAACTATTGTAAAAAACTGTAAAATTTTAAATACATGAAAAAAATACACAAAAAAATACATTTCTCTCAGAGTAAAATGTTCTGTAAATCTCTTTTCTCCTATGTTGCTATCACAGTAGGTAGTAGAAATGCAACAGGTCTTTGGACTAGCTCGTCTCCTAATGGGGGATTCTCAGAGCACGACCAGATCTGGCAGTACTACTGCGCAGGCACAGAGCGCTTACCAACTATGGGAGCGCAACAGGGGAACCTGCGCGGACAGACTGCGCCGACTGGCGGAATTACCGAGCCATCTAGCGGAGGATCAAGGTGGCCTAAGAAGATGGCAGGGAAATGATCCTCCTGAAGGGGGTTAGAAATCCCCAGGTATGTATAAATTGTTTCTTTTACTTGTCTCAGGTACATTTTAAAGTGAATCTGAAATCTAATTTAAAACAAAAGTCAGATACTCACTCACCTACGGAGAGGGAAGACTCTGGTCCTATAAAGCCTTCCCGTTCTCCTGCCGGTCTCCTAGTTCTCCCGTAAACTTCACGGTTTAAATCTCCCGCTGCAGGAGACTTCCACATTCTTCGAAAGCACTCGAGGTTCCAAAGACAGGTGGCTCTGTATTGCGCACGTGCGAGTGCACGAGAAAAGGCGCTCGCGTGTGAGCAGTACAGATCGGCCCATCTTCAGAAGCCCGAGTGTTTCTGAAGACTGCTGAAGTCAGCCCAAACCGGAAGAGAGCAGTCTATTACCGAATAGTCGTGGACTGCTAAGGGGGAGCCTTAGCAGGAACGCAAAGACAGTGAAGAGAACAGGAAGGCTCTATAGGACCTGGAACCTTCCCTCTTCCTAGGTAAGTATCTGATTTTTATTTTTATTTTTAATTAGGCTTCAGACTCCCTTTAAAGACTTGGAAAAAATATAGTAATTTGCAATAAACCTCCAATAACAAAATCTCACAAAAATCTAGGAAGCCAAGAAAATGACATAACCTCAAGTTTAGCTGACACCGCATTGCATTTATTCGCCTCTCTATAAGTCTGGAATAAAATAAATAAAATATTGATCTGGGCAATCAGGCTGACACAAAGTAAGTGCCGAGGTTGCAATAATGCTAATGAAAGCACAACACAAAAGTTAAATTAGATCTAAAGATCCCTAAGAGGCGAATGTGTTCTTGGTTGACCTCAGCTACTCACACCTGCCCCCACAACCTGCTGAGGATGCAGTCCGCCCCAGATGAGGCCTAATCGGACCAGTCAAGCAGGAAAGGACAATGGAGGGAGAGGGATAAGACGATGCCCGGCGTGTAATGCAGCAGCTGGTCAGTGTGGCCTCCTCGGGTGCAGACGGACATTTGCATGACAAGCGCTGCAAGGGATGAAACGTTGGCCGAGAGGTTCTGCAGAAGGAGATAAAGTGATCTCCCACAGACACGGTCATTGGATGATTGGATTAGAGTCCCACTGTGTCCACTGATCAAGATATTACTGGACTTGACAGTGTCAGCTGTGCAGAATTATCAGCGTAAGCAACTGATCAGACCCTGGCCACTTATGGGGAACTCCAAATTCAAACTGGTTAGAGAATGACTCATACACACCACTGAGAGGGTGAGATCAACCGCTAGCCGAGACGTTAATGCGTCCATTTCAGTAATATTGGTTATGAACGCCTTTGTTGAAGGTTTACTATTATTACTATTATTGATACATAAAGCACAATATACACCACCAACTCATGTGGTACTACACACAGAAACATTTTACAGGACAAAATTTTACATGTTTAGATAACATGGACAAATAAAGGAAACATAATAATAATAATACATAGTTATGGAACACTCTTTATACCAAACAGAATGATATACTGTATACACAGGGACTGTAGATAATACAGGGCTTTGTCCATGTTAGCAAACATTGTAAGGGAATGAGTGGTGGATGAAATAGGTAAAGGGGAATTGGTAAGCTGTAAATAGAATAACAATGTATGTGCTTTATGGAGTAGCTTAAAGGGACAATGAAGCAAAAAAAAAAAAAACTTATGATATAATGAATTGTATGTGTAGTACAGATAAATAATTAGTTATATAGCTTTTTTTTTTTTTATAATATTGCATCATTCCCCAATATTTGCAGTTACAAACTACACTCTGTATTTTAAACTATGAAACAAGCAGAGCTAGTGACCCTTTGAACTTCCCTGCAGTAAAATCTTATCTGAAGTTGTCTTTCATCGTTTCTTTGATGTATACGTGCTTCAGAAAATAGCATTGCTTTCTGATTAGTCGGAGAGCTCAGAGAAGCTCTTTTGCAAGGATAACAAGCGAAGTTTCTTCCTGTACTGGAAACAATATGAGACTCATACCTGTGCTACTAATGTTCTATTTCTTAGCTGTACTACACATCCAATTATTATCTCATAAGTTTATTTTCATTTCAGGTTTCCTTTAAAAGGATATCTGAGGTGACATGATGAAATAGACATGTGTATGAACAGCGCTATGCCTGAAAATAACTACGGTAGGCTGTGTTCGTTTTATTCTTTTTCTGTCTGAAAGAGTTAACATTTAGGTATGCAAACAAAAGTTTCTCTCCAGTGATAAGGAATTACAGTCGTTCCTGCTCCAGCCGGTCCCCCATTGAAGTTACGAGGCAAGCAGGGTCTTCAATACTCCTCGGTGAGCCTTCGGAAGTACTTGCATCCCCAGTGCTTTCGAAGACAAGCACATTCATACTGCCTTCCCCAGTATAGATAGCCCCTCCCCCCAGTATAGGTACCCAAGGCATCCTCCAGTATAGATAGCCCCCCATCCCCCCAGTATAGGTACCCAAGGCATCCCCCAGTATAGATAGCTCCTCCCCCCAGTATAGGTACCCAAGGTATCCCCCAGTATAGATAGCCATCCTGAGTATAGGTAGCCAGGGTGTACCCCAAGTATAGATAGGCCACCCCCAGTATAGGTAGCTATGGTGTCGCCCCCCCCCCCCCCTCCCAGTATAGAAGCAACCCCTAGTATAGGTACACAAGGTGTCCCCCAGTAAAGATAGCCACCCCAGTATAGATAGCCAGGGTGTCTCCCCAGTATAGATAGTCACCCCCCGTATAGGTAGCCAGGGTGTTCCCACCCTGTATAGATAGCCACCCCCAGTAAAGGTAGCCAGAGTATGGCCCAAGTATAGCCACCCCTAGTATAGGTAGCCAAGGTGCCCCCCCCCCTCCCAGTATAGAATCAACCCCTAGTATAGGTACACAAGGTGTCTCCCAGTAAAGATAGCTACCCCAGTATAGATAGCCAGGGTGTCTCCCCAGTATAGACAGTCACCCCCAGTATAGGTAGCCAGGGTGTTCCCACCCAGTATAGATAGCCACCCCCAGTATAGGTAGCCAGAGTATGGCCCCAGTATAGCCACCCCTAGTATAGGTAGCCAGTGTGCCCCCCCAGTATAGATAATCACCTCAGTATTAGTCCCCAAGGTGTCCCCCAGTAAAGCTAGCCACCCCACTATAGGTAGCCAGGGTGTCTCCCCAGTATAGAAAGTCACCCCCCGTATAGGTAGCCAGGGTGTTCCCACCCAGTATAGATAGCCACCCCCAGCATAGGTAGCCAGAGTATGGCCCCCGTATAGCCACCCTAGTTTGGGTAGCCAGGGTGCACCCCCCCCCCCCCAAATAGATAATCACCCCAGTATAAGTACCCAAGGTGTCCCCCAGTAAAGATAGCCACCCCAGTATAGGTAGCCAGGGTGCCCTTCAGTATAGATAATCACCCCAGTATAGGTAGACAAAGGTGTGCATCCCCCCATATAGGACATTGGTGTCAGTGGGGGTATGTAGCTTCCCAGCACCCGTAGACCTGCAGATCAGCCGTAACCTGAAGAGAAGAGATAAACGCATAGTAACCATGCGGCACACTACACATGCAGGAAATGAGCAATGATATCACTTCCGCATCTGAACTGTACTCCGGGGTCACTGCGCCGCATTGGATGCCTCTACAGAGGGTGAGGCCTCAGGTCGCTTGGCTTGCCTGGGCCAAGAAGCACCCCTGGTTACAGACACATAAATATGTAAATGGTCAGACGGAATCCTCCTTTAACACCCAGCAAGTGTGCACTTTAGACTAAAATAATTATCCACTGCTCTACCAGTGTGAGTGACTCTAGGTAATTATGTATTCCTGCAGGGCGGATGTTTAAACATTTCTATACACGCTCATAAAGCGAGGACAGGTGTCCTAATTAATATGTAAAGCAGAATGAGCATTTGCGGCTGTATCAGAGAGCCGGGGACTGCACACAGCTGTTGAATAAATAGTAAAAAACACGCACATTACCTCCTGTAATATGCTGAGGGCAGCTCCTGCGGGAAATAACCTATATCGCTCCCACTGGTATTGGAATTTCTTTATGGCTGTAATAGGAGGTACATTACCGGTGTCACTGCAAGGCTGCAAATACCTGAATCATGAACTCACAGGCCTTGCTTTAAAGCTGACCTGTCACTATAATCACACTTCCCATAAATCGGTAGGCCACATGTCAGCGCTACCAAACCACATTATACTGGGCAGAACCATACCTGCTCCTTGCAATTCAGTTAGTAAAATTTTTTTTTCTGAAACCTAAAGAGCAGAGGGGGAGACTTGGAAGATCGTTCCTAAGCTGTTGTTTGGTGGTAACTGAAATGGCCTACAAGGTTCTCCTGCACTGGTACTGGGATCCCGCCAGGCTATCTTTTTACCCAGGGTAAACTGGGCTCGCTTTAGGGGCTCTGGGGTAACTTTCTGGACCTGTGCGAGATTCTGGTCAAGAATCTATACGTTGATTCTAACAATATTTGGCCAAACAATCCCTAAATACCTGTGGTCAACCCTTTTACACTTTAAAGTAGTCCTCTTAGGGCCGGATTTGTACTCTACCACCCAAGGCCACTGTCCCCAGCCGCCCCCCTCAGTATAGGTAGTGAGATGACTCCTCCCCCTTTCCCTCTAGTATAGGTAGCTAGATGACCCCTCCCCCTTCCCTCTAGTATAGGTAGCTAGATGACCCCTCCCCCTTCCCTCTAGTAAAGGTAGTCTGATGACCCCCCACCCCTCCAGTATAGGTAGCCAGATGCACAGCGGCGGCTGATGGAGACAGAGGGAAAGAGGAACCTTCTATACTGGAGACGAGCAGAGATGTAAGTGACTGGAGGCTGCTACTCTGCAATGCTACCTGAGTCCGTAGCCTCCCACCACAACACTAACATGCACAGAGAGAAGGGTGGCTGCTGCACAGGCTGCTGGCAGGATAGTACTGTGGTAAGTTGCTTGCCCGATCTCCTTGCACTGCAGCATTTACAGGCTTGCAAATGCTGCACCAGTTTAGCCTGCTGCTCAACGCCCTTCCTCCTGTGGTGCCCTGTGGTGCCCCGCGTCAGACGGGGTCAGACTATAGCGTAAAGGGGCCCATACACTCAGCCGATTTTCTGGCTGACCGATCGATCAAAATCGATCGATCAAATGCAAATCAGTTGGCCAATCGACCGATCGACGGCCGATTTCGATGGATTTCCATCGAACTGGCAGGGTGGAAAATCTAGGTCGATCTGATGAGATTGCTTATCATTTTGCATTGGCCCTAATGGAAATCTGATGGCAAAAAAATGCCATCAGATCGAATTTCAATAGGTTTCAAACTGAAATCTATTGGAATTCTATCCTAGTGAAAAATTTTCTAAAAACACATTAGATAGATAAGAAATCCATCTGATGATCTATCTGCTGCTCATCTGACGAGTGTATGGGCACCTTAACCCTCACTGATAATTAATTACAGCCATAAAATACTTCCTAGCACAGTCAAAATGAACTTCTGCACACTCATGCAAATCCTGGATTTTGTGTTTTCTATTTTTGTTTGTATGTTTTTTTTTGTTTTTTTATAAAAACGTTCCTGTCGTTAAATGGCTTCTGAGAGCAGGAAAGAGATAAAAAGGTTCAATAATTCATAGATTTGAGCTCTGCAGAAATAGAGTTCAGTCCCGCACCATCCAGTATTATGCTCTTTCAGTTTATTAGAAAATAACTGACATAATACACAACGTTTCGGAGGACTAACCTCCTTTATCAAGCTCAGTCAGTATCTATATCCACAAAACAAATCACTTCTTATATAGAACTATCATCAAAACATTAACCAATCAGCTCTGCAATGTCGCATTGTAGCGACTAATCCCCTTCCGTTCGCCGCGCGGACCTAATGGGGAACTGCTAATTGATACACACAGAGCTGTCGCTCCAATCAGCAAGCAGTAGGAGCGGCTAACTACGCACTGTGAGGAGGCGGCTCCGCTCAGTCACCTGCACAGACGCCGACCAACAGGGAGACAGCCTCCTGATGACATCACGTCAGGTAACGCCCCTGTATGGAGCGGACCTGACGGGAGATTGTGTCCCGTAAGGCGGACGAAGTTCCGCCTATAGACAGCGTCATATGACGGATCGGGAGGGGCAGACCACGTCATGGTATGTCCCAACCCACCGTCGCTAGGTAACAGGCAGGACGCCCACCTCCAGCACACGTAGCGCTACTATTACAAACACAGGAAATCTGTAATAAAGAAGGAAACAAATAATAAATAAATCAATCAGTAACAGCCATAATTATGAGGGCATCATACGCAGCAATGGAAACACAAACAAAACTTGGATTTGTCAAAACCAGCAATAAATAATCTACAAAATTAAATCAATGGTGACATATCATATTCCCTATTCATTCCCCTAGGTTCTAGTGTATCCAGCCTACGCATCCATATTGCCTCTCGGTACAACAATCTCTTAGCCCTATCACCACCACGTCTAAGCGGTGGTACTTGCTCTAGAGTTTGGAAACGTAATTGGCTCACTGTATGGTTTGCTTTTGAGAAATGACTCGGGACTGCCAACTCAATAGTGTTATTTCTAATTGTGCTTTTATGTGATGACAATCTAATTTTCATGGGTTGCGTAGTTTGTCCTATGTAGAGCAATCCACATGGACACTTTAGTGCATATATTACATATCGTGAATTGCAATCAAATTGCCCCTTAATCTTAAATCTTGTTCCCAAATGTGGATGATGTACACTATCTCCCTTAATAACACTATGACAGTGCACACAATTTAGGCATGGATAGGTACCATTGGGGCGAGCCGACTGGCCACCCCCTACTCTGTGGGTGCCCATATCGGCCCGCACCAATTTGTCCCGTAATGTTGGGGCACGTTTATAAGACATTAGTGGAGAATTTTGAAATTCCTCAATATGAGGAAAAGCTGTTTTTAAAATGTTCCAATTGCTGCGTATGACGCCCGCAATGGCGCTACTATACACATTAAACTGGCTAACGAATGGTACCCTTTTGTGGCTAGTGGGTCTATGGTGTACCTTGTCACCTGTTGGTGTTCTAATATTGGCCCTAGCTCTGCTCAGCAATCATTGAGGATACTGTCTCTTCCTAAATTTGTCCTGCATTTCATTCAATCGAAGCTCTCTAACTTGTTCATCGTCTACAATTCTGCTGACTCTCTGAAACGGACTCACTGGGATGGAACGCTTGGTAGCTATAGGATGGAAGGTATCGTAACACAATGTTGAATTAGTGTCAGTAGGCTTAATGTAAAGGTCTGTGCCCAGCCTACCTCCAGAGACACTTACCACTGTGTCAAGAAAGCTCACCACCCGGCTATCACTATGTATTGTGAGACGTATAGCAGGACACTGTGTATGCAAATTGTCTACAAATTGTTGTAGGCTCGAATGTGACCCCCTCCATACGCAAAAGACATCATCAATGAAACAAAGCCAACAAAGGGCATTATTGGTAAACATTTCACTGGTATAAACAAACGTCTCTTCATATGTATTCATGAAGATGTTTGCATAGGAGGGGGCCACATTGGAGCCCATCGCTGTGCCCCACAGCTGTAAGAAAAATTGGTCCTCAACTAGGAAGTAATTACACGTCAACAATAGTTGCAATAAGTTACACAAAAATTTGATCTGTTCTCGATCAAAATCAGATGCACATGTCAGGGTATTTTCCACTGCCTCTACACCCCCATCATGTGGGATAGAGGTGTAGAGGCTCTCTACATCTAACGTAACTAGCAGTGCCCCATCGGGAATGTCTGGCAGTTTTTTTATGGTTTCAATGATAGTTCTATATAAGAAGTGCTGTGTTTTGTGGATGTAGATAGTGACTGAGCTTGATAAAGGAGGTTAGTCCTCCGAAACGTTGTGTATTATGTCAGTTATCTTCTAATAAACTGAAAGAGCATAATACTGGATGGCGCCGGACTGAAGTCTATTTCTGAAGGATTGGGACCGTTGGCCGTCAGTTTCTGGATCCAGGCACATCCTAACGATACTACTTGCTGGTAGTGCGATCAACATCTACTTCATAGATTTGAGCTCTGGCATACTTCAATGAAGGTGTCATTGAGCAGAGACAATAAAACAGTAAAAACTTAAAAACTAAATTTAAATATAAAATAAAACTGTAGGACATAAAAAAGAGTCATTTTTAGGAGAAGGAGGACAGATACAATTGTTATTCGCATCAGTATATTTTCACCTCAGTTGTCCTTTAAATAGGCATCAAAGAATTTTAGCTAACTTCTTGCTTGCTGCCGCGAAGCAAACAATAGTGTGCTCCTGGAAAATGCAATTTGTATCTTACGAAGAGGTCAATAATAGGGTTACTGCGTTCATGGTACAGGAATGGATGGCCAGTAGCCAGGAAGATGGGTTGGAACGGTGCCAAAAAGGTCTTAGTTCATGCATTCTACACAAAACTTAGGAAAATAAGAACAAAGACTGGACTGGAATTGTGCAATTTTTCCTTAGTAAAGGTGCAAATGTATCAGGCAATGCATGGGCACATCGACCATGAGACATATCTCTCTCTGATCGAATCTGATCAGAAAGGGATCTGATGCCTGCCCATATACCGCAGACCAATTTCCAATCGATTTCAGCATGAAATGTATTCGAAATCAGCCTAGCGCTGTCCCCAAGTATGAAAATGTCCCCCCATGTTCGTGCTCCCTAAAATCTAACTTGCTACTCCTACCCTCCTCAGCCATCCCACATGATAAAGGTAGAGATGTTGTCGAACAGCTCACCAGCGAATCACTATGGGGAGTCAGGCCGCGTACTACTTCCAGGTCGTAATGTCCCGCAGTAGTACGCATGCCCGTGTCTGCAGTCGTCCTTTAGTACGCATGCCCTGGCCCGGCAGTGCGCGTCCTTGATTGCCACAATCAAGGACGTGCACCGCCGGGCCAGGGCATGCGTACTAATGAATGCGTCAGGGCCGGGGCATGTGTACTACTCCGGGACATTGTGACCCGGAGTAGTACAGGGACAGCTATTCGCGGCGAGCAGCTCACGAGCTGTTCACCTAGATACAGGCACTACTCTGCTGGTGCCACAGAGTACAGGCACTCATGGAAAAAGGTGGAAGCGGAGGAGACCAGGAGTTACGCCGGCAAACAGGTGAAGTATTAATAGACTGCACACAGGCATGGGGTGGGCACTTTACACTTGGAAGGACAGCAGCCAAGGGTCCGCTGGTTTTTGTGATATTGAATGCCGTTACCGCCACGCACCTGATTAAGCACTTGCAACAAAGATCATCCAGCATGTGCAATTGTTAATTGCAAAATCGATCACATCATCGATTGGAAGGACACCGATTTTTCTCCAATTCTATAAAATGAATGAATCGGCTGGTTGATCAGCCCACTAAATGGCTAGATTTATGGCCAGTTAACTGTTCAGCCAAGGTGCTTACTGCACTGCTTGGCCTATACAGAAAACCACTGGATTAAGCACTCCTAAATCCATACACAAAAAACGACCATGAAAGCGTGGAGTCACATGGATCCAAACATCACACAAAAATGACTTTCAGGCAAACTTTACAATTACAGCTCAGGACGTGCAGCCGCTGAAAATAAGCCAGAATTTCCCTTTCTAGCCGTAGACTGAGCGCAAGCCATGCAGAAGAATGGAGCGCGGAGGCCTGGGAGAGCTCATCTAATATAATTAGCTGGCAGAGCGGAGATACTAGCAACAGAGGCAAATCCTGGTGGACAGCGGCTCCAGTCTCCAGAGCCCCACGCCAGTAAGATGATATCTATTTTACTGATACTCGACACTTTAGCAAGGATATAATTGCACCTAATGCCTGTATTCATAGTGGGAAAATAAGAGCAAGAGAAAGAAAAACAGTTGTAAGCCGACAGTGATACAATTATACTCGCCATCTGATTGTGTTTCCCATCTACCTGGTC
Organism: Hyperolius riggenbachi; assembly: GCF_040937935.1. Classification (NCBI taxonomy): domain Eukaryota; kingdom Metazoa; phylum Chordata; class Amphibia; order Anura; family Hyperoliidae; genus Hyperolius; species Hyperolius riggenbachi. The sequence goes on from NC_090656.1 coordinate 209,405,044, forward strand.
TCACAACGCCAGGAGAATCCCAAACCACTTTCTATATTCTACCAAATCATTTTAATACTTGGAGGTAGAAGGGGTCATACAGATTAATGAGAATTATTATTCTTATTTAGGATTGATATGGCACCAGCGTCTTCAACAGCACTGTACAACTGACCGTACACAGAATCAGGGCCGGATTTGTGGCAAGAAGGCCCCGGCCTAGGGTGCATCAGAGCAAGGGGCAACCTGGCATTTGGGCTGTTTGTCGCTTGCTATGCCTATAATCAGTGCTGCTTCTGGCTACAAACTCACGGGTCTCAGAGTTGGGCTGGAGAGGGGGCGTGGTTAGCATGGCGCCGCGACTTGCAGGAGCTACATTGCTGAGGTCAATCATGTTACATTATGCTTACCGGCATCTGAGGAGGGAATCCGAGGTGCCGCTCCGCCGCCATACTATGGTGGCACCACATGGTACGGCAGTATGGCGACAGATGCTCGTAAGCACAATGCCACAGATGATTGCCCTCAGCAGCCGAGCTCCTGCCTGATCTGCAGGAGGGGGGGGGGGGGGGGGTTAGTTATGAGACAAGATTGCTAATCAATCCCTGATCTAGACAAGCAAATAAAGCCTGAAAAGTAAGTTCAAAGAAAAAAAACAGCTGGCAGACATTTGGAACGATTCAGGTTACCTATACTAAAAATTGTAGTGGAAGAGAGAGTCATCCAGCTGCAGCAGTGTGTTTGCATGGGGGGGGGGGGGGAGGTTGAGATGCTGATGTTCAGGGGGTGACTGGCGATAGTGGGCCTTAGGCAGTATAAAGTACAAATCCAGCCCTGCATAAAACATACAGGCACTCAGAGGAATAATTTGAAATACTGCCCTAGGCAGGATGCCAAATCTGGCTTTTTTGGTAAGGTAAGATGGGGAGGATAGTCAGACAAGGTGCCAGAAAGACCCCTAGACACCCGTCAAGCCCCAGGCACCTGCCTAAGTTGCCTTGTGGATGATTGAATTATGAGGCACATAAACCATGATGAGATACAGCTAATGTTTATCTGAATAGACCGAATAATGGATTGTACGCAAAGGCAGAAAATAATGTAAACACATTACTCAGCAGAAATAATACACTAAGGGAGAGAGCCCTGCCTATTCAAGCTTACGTTCTAAAGGGTTAAGAAACAGAACCAGCAGGTAACAGTAAACTGTTTATAATAAGATAGCGTGGCGACCAATGACAAATAAGAGGGACCTAGGTAGGATTATATCCTATCCTGAAGAGGTGAGTTTTCAGGCTACGCTTAAAGGGGAACTTCAGCCTAAACAAACATACTGTCATCAAGTTACATTAGTTATGTTAATTAGAATAGATAGGTAATATAATCTCTTACCCACCCTGTTTTAAAAGAACAGGCAAATGTTTGTGATGCATGGGGGCTGCCATCTTTGTCATGGGGGCAGCCATCTTTTTGGTTGAAAGGAGGTGACCAGGAGCAGTAGACACAGTTCCAACTGTCCTGTGTCCTGATAACCCCTCCCAGCTGCACACGCTAGGCTTCAAATGTCAAATTCAAAATGTAAAAAAAAAAAAGAAAATTGCACCAAAACAGCAGAACGAGAACAACACAATCAGAAATCCCATCATGCTTTGCACAGCATCAGGGGAAAAAAGCCCGGGCAGTTTTCTTCTGTGCAGCTAAAAATGAGGCTTGTATAAGAGAAACAAAATTCTGATGCTGTGAAAACTGTTAAAGAAACACAAAGCCTTTTCAGTGCTGCTGAGTCAATTTTTAGTGCGGAGGTTCACTTTAAAGATAGTGAGGATGATGTGTTTTGCATAGAGTTTATAGTAAGAGGGCCTTTTGGTCTTTTTTAGCCCATTACACACTCCTAGGAGTTCTGGGTCACCATGAGCTTGCTGGTTAGTCTGTACCTCTGGGTGTTTCAAGTCCTACCCCATAGAGCCACATTAATCCATGCCCTGCACTGATGAGGATCAACCAGTCTGTATGCATGTTGGATTATTGTGGCTCTGTACAATTAACAAGCTGACACATCCTTGCATTCCAACGGTTCTGGAGGTGTGTTTAGCTTTCAGGGACATCAAATGATGATTTGCATATTCAGCAGTGATGCATCGTGGGAGAAAGCTCAGAGCTCACTCCAACCTGAATAATCACAAATACCTTCTGTTTTAAGAAGGCAAATTTAGGTTTTGCATAAGAAAAATTAAATGAAAAAATAGGTGATCCAAGA